>NW_027467038.1:710000-717500 GCF_046128005.1 Genypterus blacodes | reverse complement strand
CTTCATATTTAAGTTAAGCACAAATTTTAATTAAAAGAAATCTTGTTAAAATCATTCTGTCCCATATTTTATAATAATCCTGCACATTAAGAACCTGATTTGATATCAGAGTGCGTCAGTTGTGTGGCTTGTATGTTCGTCCTGTTTGGTGTTCTCTACCCATAATGCCGAGGGAGCCGTGCGTGTTCCCGGGCAGGCTGACAGTTTAATCTTGTGTGCTAACGTGTCCGCAGTGACCCATAACCGGGCTGCTTTGTTAAGCAGATAGTCCATACGTCTTTGAACAGAGCATATGTGAAACTCGTGATGTGCTCAAGGTCACCTCTCCATCAATTTAATCTCTGGCTTTTATTTTGTAAGCCAAATTAAGCCATGGGCTATTCTAAATCGTGATTTACATTTATTTAAAGTTGATGTTCCTTTGAGATGACCTGACATCATGAAAGAGCCTCGGGCCCAAAATCATAGACTCAAGGACTCAAACATGAATGGAGCTGAAGTGTTTCATTAGCGGCCCTATGTGTGAGCGCCGGCGGCTGTTTGTTTGTACAGTATACTAAACTTCCACCTCAGCACAACGGCAGGACAGCTGCCCGCCAATGACTTCATATTTTCTTCATTAAACACGGCAACACATTAAAACTCTACAGCACGGCCAGGAGCAACAACACAGATGGCGGAAAATAACGACGCAACGTGCGAGCTGAAATCACGCCGGATCACTCGCTGAGCTCCACTCGCTGAGCTCCACTCGCTGAGCTCTACAGTGTGTGTGACTGGGGGGGGACTGCATTTGTTCCGTGCATTTATGCTGAAAGAACCCTGAGCGTATTCCTGTGCCTCATTGAACAATATAGTATGTAAGAGTTCACCACATCATTTCTGTTTCCTGTCCATTTGTTCTGTGTAAACTCCAGGTAATAGACTGAGCCCCAGTGTTATACTTAATGATTCGCAGGCTCCCTCGTTTACTTTTCATGGCTCTTGTGTGTGTCAGTGCGTTTCTAGTTTCCCTCTCCTGCCAGTCACACTCAGCTCACACACATTCACTCCTCCGTCGCTCTTCTCTCCCCAGCTCCTCACACCTGATCTCCATTCCCTCATTTTATTCCCACCGTATATTATAGGCCTTTGTCTGTGGCTGCTATAGTGTGGATGGACATGCATATGATCACATTTTGAACCATGGATGCTATCGTATTCTCCATACGGCTTCCTCCTGAGGCTGCTCACCTATAGAGATAAGAGGCGGTACTGACAGCCTTTCTAGTGACATGGCTGAAAGACTCACAGGCACAAAAGAAGCTTATTTCAGCAGAAGCAACTGACACAGGGAAGGAGAAAAGAAAAGCTTTGAGAGAGCCATACTCATGTGTCAGGATGTACATTTACCAATAGGTGCAGACACCAGTTTAGGTTCTGATCATCTGGATTAACATTGTCTGGAATGTTTACGCCCTGGATTCAAATCTAAGAAGATGAGAGCAGCTACAGGACTTTTATGTTAGTGTGGAGACATCTCACTGCCCACCGTGGGAGGCAGATATACCGTAAGCATCATGTTTGCCAGGGGGGGAGAAGATGGAGGCCCAGAGGGTAGAACCGTCCCATAGGTGGTGTTGTGTCAGCCGGATGGGATTAGATACAGGCACCTCAAACTGTATTAAACTGAAAATAGCAAACTTCCCTCAGGCTAATGTTCCAGTCCAACCTTCCTAGACGTTTTCTACCTGGATGACTTGAAACTTCACAGACGTCCATCTCAGGCTTTTCTGTAGATGGATTGTCTTCATGGTCTCCTACTGCCTGTGAGGATTTACTGTTGATGCTCTGGTTTGCTCACACAGTCCAAATACATTCATGTTAGGATGCAATTGGAAACTCTCAATTGCTATTTGGCCGGGCAAGTACAAAGTAAATGCTCAGGTAGATGCAAAAGAAAAAGAAACAATAATAACCTCCATCTTCTTCGCTCTCCTCATCAGTCTTTAATCTCAGTGGGATCTCGCTCATTTTGTTGACTAGGGACCAAAAAAATATCAAACAGTGACAAGGAAAATGGCTGCGTGTGCACTTTCTGTCAGCTGCTCCTTGTTGCTGCACCTCAGCTTCCCTCCGCTCTGCTCAGACTCTGGCAGGGCAGAGAAAGTCTTCATCTTCTCAAGCATGTCGCAATTTCAAACCTCGCTGTGGGATATGACCCGGTGTTGTAGAGAGGAGCTGAATAACGTGCACAGACGCTGCACGCTTGTAAAAAGCTGACAGCACCGACAGTTTGGCAGCATCAGGAACAAGCTGAGCGCCGTGACTTTAACAAATAACACAAATGTGTCGTGTGGTTGATCTGCAGCGTTGCCTTTTAGAATACTTAAGGTGACATGGAGGGAATTCTGAGCCTAACCCAAACAAACTGGATACATAAAGAACACAATGAGACAAAATGCTACCTAAATGACAGAATAAAAACACATAATAGATTAAATAATGGAGGCAACTTGCGGTTTTGTAATGATGCTCTTCTGCATTTTACTACCACTGTACTGAATATGTCAACGGCCCTCATGAATGATTTGGCTGGTTTACATTTATGGATTAAAACACCGCTCGTACATCCATGCATTCCCGATGCTGGAGCCTTTCCCTGCATTCATTGGGTGAGAAGCAGAGTGCACCCTGGGCAGCTTACACACACACACACACACAGGCAGATGAGCTCATTCACATACGAGCCATTTACAGCTTTCAGTTCACTTCACCTGCATGTCTCTGGACTAAAACAGAATCATCCAGACGGCAGGAAACACAACCGTTTACCACGAGGGGAATCGCTTCTTCAATTATCAAACATGTCCTCCTGTTCTTGGGTGGGAGGAGTTGTGCGGAGCGCTGAGGGAAGTCCTGCAGCTTCAGTTTGCTCTGAATTTGACTTTAAAATTGTCTCGTGGGAAAAACAAATTGCAGCTTTCTCCGAGAGAACGGCAAACACCTGAGACATTTGATTTGATTTGACTCTTCACATTCACTCTGCTTTACTTCAGACATAATCAAACGTGTGCAGAAGTGACGCCACACAAGAAGCTGTATTGCGATCCCCTCGATTTCAACCAAGCCAAGCTTTTCACAGGGAGGAATCCCACAGTGTATTCTCTCTCTTCTCGCTGTCTGTCACTCTCTCCTGATTTTCTCTTTTGCCTGAGGTGCTGTCGTTCCCTCCGGACGTCGCCACAGGAACGATCTCACCACTTACGTTTACGCCTGGATTGATGCTGTGCTCTCAGTATGCTCTTCACTTTGTCATTTCTTTGTTCATTTGACAAGTGTGTTATCTCATGCTGGACCAAGTTAACCTAACCCAGGGCCCTAACCTTAGCCCCGCCCCTCATCCACATGCCGTGCCTCATTCTCCTAGAATGTCTCAGTTTAATATGAACAAAGACTAGATATGAGTTCTACTGTCCTTTTCATTTCATCTACCAATCAAATCTTTGTTCTTCAGTTCTATTTGGTAGCCAGTTCATTTATAAGATGTAAACCTAATTATAAGAACAATACAACAAAATCTTTCCATGTGTAGAATTCCAAGCTTGTTTTAATAATACTGAACACGTTTAATGCCAGTGTGTTTTAATACTGGTTGTTATTATTGCCTAAAATCATCATAAATCGCATAAATCATAACAACAAAGGGGAAGAATGGGTGAATGATAACAGGCGTAACAGAGAGACAGACTCCAGTAATACTGGAGCGTGTGATCTGTGTGAAATCACACACACACACTCTCTCTGCTGCTCCATTAAAGACAGATTTGTCCTCCTAACAGCCCTGGCGTCCTGCTGCTGATGCTCCTGTTGCTCCCTCAGGGCTGCCAGCTCTGCTCTCATTTCCCTCAATTGAGCGATCGTCTTCCCATCAGCTTGAAGCTCCTCTGTGCCACTCTGTTCCTCCGTCTCCCTTTATGTGTTTGTATCTGTCACCAGGTAACAACAAGCAATGCATTAGCGACACAATATTGATGCACAAAGCAGCTTTTGTGCTCCTTATGCCTCTACAGTGTGTAGTGAGAAAACAGCATGTAGACACTGTTAGTCTGAATGTGTGGGTTCATGCTTGATCACTAGAGATGTTAGATTTAGTTTGTACTGGAATTGATCCCATGAAGCGGCCCATCAACTGTTAGAGGAAGGATGTACTTGAAGATAGATTGTTGACATTAACTATGCTTATTACTCTAATAATAATAATAATTGTCATACATTGCAATTGATGGCGCTTTTCAAGACACCCATGGTTGCCTTAATGTGCATAAAAAGAGTCATACACTGAAACTGAAATTGACTCTCTGTAATGGGGAATTCTTATTAGTCAGTCGCTGCAGTCTACTGTCAGTTGTTTTCCTAACGTCTGCTGAAGCCAATAAGGGACCAACCTCACAACTACAGCGTTGTGGTTTCCATTTGCCAAGCTACTTTGCCGATCTGCTTTGCATCTTTACGCTAAAGGTAGCAGTGCCAGATGCCAGCAGCTTGCCAGAATTCCTATCTACCAACAAGATGTCAACATTGACATTCGGACACATGTTACATTCATGATGTCAAGATTCACAGTTGAGGGAAATGTGCAAGTTAACGCTTTAACTTCATCGCTAACTTGTAACTAGCTTGCAGGTTTGACTCTGCTGCCACTGTTTATGTAGCAGCACAGTTGCTAGGCTAGCACAGAGTAATGAGACTGTTTTCCTCAGCAGAATCTTGTAATTGGAGATGAAGTGGTTTAAAATGAGCTAATATACAGCGTGAAATGATTTATTCTCTTTGGTGAGTTGCTGTATAATGAATGGGAAAAGCAGGAGATTATCATGGAATGAACCCCGATGTGATGATTAACACAAAGTGTGTGTTCCCCTGCTGACAATACACATACATGATATGAGTGTGTATGATGGTGTTCATACTTATCCTGCCTTTGTTTGAAACATTTATTGCTATTAGTGGCGTCATATACTATGGTCACGTATGATCATGGCTCCTTAAACATTGACTGAACCCTGTGATCTCTCTCCTGACGCACACACAGACTATTTGGCGTCCTGCAGCTTTATCTGACCACAAGCTCCGTGGTGATTACAGTCGCCTCCTGTCAAGATGCCTGAGATCATCTGAGTGTGTGTGTGTGTGTGTGTGTGTGTGTGTGTGTGTGTGTGTGTGTGTGTGTGTGTGTGTGTGTGTGTTTGTGTTTGCGCAGATAGCATCCACACACAACTGCAATTGAACAGATCAATCCTATCTCTTTCTCTTTTTCTCTTCATCTCTTCATCTTTCATCTTCATCTAATCGTCTACTTCCTGGATATATCCAATTTTTTCGCTACACATGTTTTAAGAATAATGTAATTTTAACATCATCCTCAATTTAACTTTAACTTCATTTCCATGCACTGGTGTATTTCATTGATGTTGAACTGTTTTGCGGTAATGTTTTATCTTGGATATTATGAGCAAAGAAGCAAATCAGTCTCACTGTGACAGACATTAAAGCTTCTTGAATCTTGAACTGGCTCTTTGGCGAACACGCCCTTCAAAGGCTGACAAAATGTGCAGAGCCCCTACACTCATCAAACACACTGGGTCATCTCAAAAAGATGTCTGAAGAAGCTATTTTTCTTTTGTTGGTGAAAGTTGGCATTTTGAAGTTACATGGGTTCCAGACAGCATTGAAACTCGGCGAGAAGAAAGACCAAAATACACTCCAGTGTGAAAATCACTTGAGCCCCAAATCGCCCTCCATCTCTGCTAGAGTCGTTACACCTCCTCCCTTTGTTCTCTCCTCGCTTTCCCATTTCTGTAACTTTAAAGTTGAGCTTTAAATACGTCTATACCTGCTTCCTGCTGTATCAAACTGGGTCACCTCTCTGCCTTTACAGCAGCATTATCTTTGTGTAAGAGAACAAAAAACCCTCCTTGTTCTTTTTCACCACTTCCTCCTTTGAACTTCTGTTCCATAAAAGCCCAGCAGCATTTCTCGTCTCAGACAGTGTCATCTTAGGTTTAGTCTCTCTCTCTCTCTCTCTCTCTCTCTCTCTCTCTCTCTGTCTGTCTGTGCTTTCAAACAGAATTGACACACCGGCATCACCTGCTCCCATGCATATGAATGGTTCCACATGTGCACTGGTGTGTGTGTGTGTGTGAACCTAATGTGAGAAACTACTGATCAAAAAAGCTCTGCAGTTTACTTAACTGAGCTAACAGAACTTCAGTGTGACCCAGGGTCAAAACAATGTTAGAGAAGAAAAACTTCCATTACTCCTTTGCTCTGTCAATACTTCTGCTTCCAGGGCCATTTACGTGGTACACTGCAGTAAAGATGGCAGCTGAGGACAGAACCACTGTACTCTCATCACATTCTGGTATCACCCGCGGGGGAGTTTGCACCATTTGTTGTTTTGTAGGGACATATCATGCATTTGTTAATTCCCCTCATTTTTATAATGCATTTGATTGTACTCACAGTTACATCTAGTGAGGGTTTGCTGCTTGTTGTTTACCCTAAGGCAAAAAGTCAAAAATAGACCCCTAAATGGATACAAGAATGCGTCCTGTTTAAGTGCTTGTGCTGCATAATGTGGCCTCTCAGACTAATTAACAATGTGCTGTCTCTCTCTAGCTAGCTCTCCTTATGTTTTCGGAAATTCAAATGAAAGCAGAATACCTCTCGCCCCTATATCATAATTATATGTATGTGCTGTACCTGAATGAATCACGTGAGACAGCAGACAGGTGCACAGCTGGAGTCCTTGGAGGGGAACTTCACTGCCACACGTTTCCACCCTCCTCTCTTCTCCTCTCCTCTCCTCTCCTCTCCCCTCCTCTTCAGATTAATATCTCTGAGCAGCGCTGCTTAAAAGTGTCCCAGTTTGTGGTCGGAGTGTTACAAACGACCGCAGTCCTCAGGACCAGGGAGCACCCACACACAAACAAGAGGGGCTTTTCTGAAGATTCATTTAGAAGGATGGTTGTAAGAAAGAGGGAGACGGCTAGTCAGGCAGATGAGCAGACAAAGACAGAGACCATTCACCATTTAGATGAACAGGTCCAATGCCCTAGTAAAGCCTGGTTCTTCCACATGAAGATCCGAGGAGGGAGGCCACATATCCTTATGCCTAATTATGTGAGCATATCTCTACAACTAATTCGAGTACATCTCTTTTTAATCTTAAAATGGTGCAAAGGTGTATGTGTCTGAAGAAAATGAATGTGAGTGTGGTGAGAGGGTCTGAGGGTGAGGGATGGGAGTGAATCTGTGCCATGAAGCTGCCATCCCCCTCCTGTCCACCAGCCGTCTCCCTTGAGTTCACCACCTCAACTTCTCACAACAGCTGCACACCTGATCCCCACTTCCTGTCTGCGCTCCAGCCACTTTCTGCCTGTGCACTGCTGAGATTTCACACCTCTGCCTGCCAGCCCGTCTGTTGTGTCTGGGTCGTACCTCCATTATGCCCATGTG
>NW_027467038.1:645000-705000 GCF_046128005.1 Genypterus blacodes | reverse complement strand
ATACATCTGTCCACACATGCATTTCAGATATATGTGCATGCACAAAGGCACACACAGGAGGAAAAACAAACAGAAATGTAGAAACACACACATACACACTCGGAGCTGGAAAGCTATTAGCCTTCTATTACCTTTAGCACTGGAAATGTCAAGACACCATTATAGCTGTATTGTGCTCTTTGCTCAGCTCACCTTTGGTATTTCCTGTTTTTGCGTCTGAGATGCCAGCAGGTCCACTGTTATGGTAATGTTCATTTTGATATGCCAGCGCTGCTGCTTGATAGACGGGGAGCCTGGAACAATAGGCGCTCTGGCCCCATCGCTCTTGGCAGCAGGGCAGGGACACAACGCAGACATAATGAGCAGAGATAGCATTGTGATGGAAGAATCAAGGTGGGTGTGTGTCTCTTTGTGTGTGTGTGTGTGTGTGTGTGTGTGTGTGTGTGTGTGTGTATGAGGGAAAGAAATTGGTGGGAGGGTGTTTGTGTGGGAGGAATCTTGTATGACAGTTTGACTGTTTTTGAAGCGTGCATTTCTGCCAATCACTCAGGTCTATTGTCAGTATGGTGTGTGTGTGTGTGGGTGTGTTCAGAGCTTCATAACAGGCTGATCAAAAGCCTGTTCAAAGGTAATGAAACACCAGTCAATATCACCACCCACATTCTGCTTCATACACTGATGCCAGTCTCTCTCTCTCTCACTCTGTCTCTCGCTCGCTCACTTCCAAGGTACCAAGCATTTCTATGTTCCTCCACATCAACATCAGTCACTCACCATTCCTTCACATAAATATGGCTGCAATGGATTAAGCCATAATTTAGTCCATACAAGTGGTAAATTAGTTGGGCTATAGATCTTGTTGTTATCCTTGAGATGCATTCAATCAGTTTAATGTTAAATATGAATTTTTTTCCTTCCTTTTTTCCTTATTGGCCATTTTAGTTGTATTCTCTTTGTGCTAATCATTCAGCAATTCACTTGTCTCATTTATAGATATGCAAACATTTCCGTCTCAGCAGCTGTTAAATCTTTCATCATAATGTGATTTATACCTGGAAACTAAATGTTGAAGGGCACACACAGATTTCTATGAAAATGTAAACGTATCCTGGCAACCAAGGAAGTAGAAAGTAAGTTCTTCCACGGAGCCAAAGGTTAGGAATATTGTATCTTTGATGTTATAATGCAAATTCTCATTGGTCAAAATTAGTGACGGCTAGGAAGTTGGGTAGGAACTCAGGAGAGAAATTCCAGATGAACTCTGGGTCGATTCTTTGCTTGAATAAGAGAAAGCTCTTCTTGTGCCTGACTCAATCTTATGCAGTCATAGTTCACAGTCTTTCACCATATTCATTATTCAAAAGTCAGGCTCTCCAAACGCTAATTTGCTTGGAATATGTGGAAGAGTCAGTCCGCCCCTGCAGCTGTGACTCACATGTTCAGGTCAGTCCACTTCAGTCTTTGTTTTTAAGCCAAGAAGGCAATTGTGGTTGCAGCATAGGACTGTGATTTAAAGCAAATGCAACAGGCGCAAAACATCAAAAATGAATGAATAAATAAATACACCATGGTAGATATAAATAAAATGCATTAAGAAAGGTAAAAGGTATAAAAGTTCAGAGTAAAAAGTTTAGAAGCGGAAGAGATTCCACCAACGACGACGACCTTTCAACAGCCTGATTGCAAAGAATAAAGGCTCTTGTACCGCCTGCTACTCGTCCTGGGCGAACTGTAACTCTGCAACGTTTACACACTCAGAGCCTAAGTCTGGCCATACCACCTTGTATCGGATGATCCGATACTTAAATGACCTTTACCGTGTCCCCAACCCAGGCTTGAATCACTGGTCAACTTGGTTTGAAGTCGTTGAATGCAAACTGCATTGTTAGAATTAAGTTCCGGTCTCAGAAACAACAATAGAGGGTAAGACAATGCATCTGGAACATCAGTGGAGATGCATCGTCGAACAGGAAAATACACAAAGGGTTTCCAGTCCCTCCTCCTCGCTTTCTGCTGGCATGGACGGTATCCGTACATGTCTTCACAGAGCTGCTCCAAACTCACCTCTCTCTGATTAAACAATGGTGCAGTAGTTGTCTTGGCAACCGCATGGAGAGGGCCGAGGTAAAAATAGACCTTCATGTCTGTGCAAGGGCGGCTAGCTTTCCTTTCTCATTTAACTCTGCACCTCTCTGGTGCGACACGATTAGCGAGCCAGAGTCGAGGGTGCAGACTGGGTGAACAGGTGTTAAAATGTGTCGTCGGTGTGTACTTAGCACAGCTGAGGTATTTAGAGAGGATTTGATAAATCAAAGCACCAGCCGCAGGGCAGAGATGGCCCTGATAGTATGTTGGACTGATTATGTGTTTGTCAGCCATTTGGAATTTAGAAAACCAGCCAGTGAGATGTTGTTTAGTGATTCCTTATTTATCACTTACAAGTTTGTGATTCTTCAAGTTGCAATCCACACTTAGTCTTTTATAACAAGTTTAGTGCACAAAAGTGTATAAGGTGTTGTATTTACTTATTTACACCATGGAAAAGTTTCAAAATTGAATTGGCCAAGGAGTGAGTAAAGGCAAGGCAGAGAAGTTGTAATGTTTCGCCCTCAGCTGCAGTCGGTCGAGTTCCTGCATTTTCACCATTGGAAGGTTGTGTACCTTACAACAGAACACACCCTTTAATCAGTCCAATCCTTCCTGTCGCAGAAACACCAGACACACGTTGGTCCACAGAACCTGGAGACCCGAGCTACGTTTACACTATTGTCACCTATCACATCTATTATAGAGTGTATCTGCTACTTCAGCTTTGGCTAACTCCTAGCTAAATCACTTGCTAGCTAAAGTTTGCTTAGATAGTGTCGCAAATTGGCGGGAAAACTCTTGATTGTGAGTAAGTGATTTACGTGTTTACATGTCAATTTAGAGCTCAAACAGTCAAATGGCAGTCAGACTACCGCATCAGTCCACATGGTCTGTGGTCCAGTTAGCCTCAACAGACTGAAAACTTTCACATTATGTCAACAGTGATTCCATTTTTCATCTTGAAACCTTTATGAAATACCGGTGACTTTCTTTTCAGGTGTTTTCATAATGTACCATCATTGTATCCTACTGATATTTGAATATAATTATGAAATGATATCATGAATTACATTAGATTAACTGTCATTTGCGTAATTACAGCTTGATGGTGCGCTCTGAGACGCAGCACAGTTTGTGACCTCATATTGGTTTGTTGATTAAACTCTACCTTTTTAAGAGCAACCAAACCTCCATTTTCTGTAATCAATTACATTTACCCAGCAAGACCCCGAGCGAGGCGGGTTTCAAGCTGTCTCATGACGGAGAAGTAATCAGGAAAATGGAGGTTGACTCACGATTTGCTCAATTACAAACCTGTGAACCTGCCATGAGTGTCACGACTTTGACGTCAGATGATTTAATGCTTCACTTGTGTACTATAATTACAGAAACATATTTAGTTATATAAACACAGCAGAGGGTAAATGCAACAAAGTAACAACCTACAGACCACTTTTGTATTTTATAGAATACATTAAAAATACCTTATTGTCTCTACAGCATTGATGAGACCTGACAGAGTTGCACTAAAAACAGCTGACGAACAAAATGTCAAGCTCATCTCTATAAAAATGTCAAGACAAGGTAAAGATCATTAAAACTATACAGCTTCATAAAAATTTTAAATCTTATTTTATGCATTCAGTCAACATGTTGCATATTAAGAGCATGAATTGCCCTTGATATAAAATAGCTTCTGTAAATCTTTTATAGCTCTTTCAAAATGCTCTTGGTGTCATTTTGAACTTTTATCTCATGGCAGCAAATAGACACTGAAAAAAGAGTAATGGTGACCTCTGACCTGGGCCAGAGGTGTGAGGGTGTGACCTGTGTTTTGCTTTTCATGGACAGACAAAACATGCATTAAGCAAACTTTATGCCATATTTGTTTGAGAAAGTGTGTGTGAGTGAGAGGGCTTAAATTACTTGGAGCTGCAGTTTCATATACACACACACACACACACACACAAACACACACCCCATTGCACAGGACCAACACCACATCCAATCCACAGGAGCAGAACCAAGTAGCCGTATTTCTCAGAGCACTGAAATGTGTTCCTTGTCTTTATTAGTGGCTCTGGCACCCAATCTGGCACCTTGTGACAGTGATGGAGCAGTCCATCTAGGCCTGATTGTATAGGGGGCGCAGTCGTGTGTGAGGTAGGGGGGTTTGAGGCAGACTGACCCATATCCTATGAAGAGAGATTTCATTACCGAACCATAGGGAGAGAGAGAGAGAGAATATAAGCAGCAGAGAGCGGAGGGAAGGCGCCAGGGGTTCATTTTATTACAGAAGCTCAGAGCAGAAAACCTGTCCCCATGGTGACGGATCACCGCAGCGACTGTCTGATATACGGTGAGAAGCAGTGAGGCTCTCTGCAGGACATCGCCCTCTGATTAAGTCAGCAACATATTCAGATACACTGTCCGACACGTTTCCTGCTTCTGTAGAATTTAGGTGCAAGGATGAATCAGACACACACACACACACACACACACACACCATGCATTCACACATCATGTAATAGTCGCCATCGTGGCAGGTGTTGTTGCAATTGGAGTTGACAGTCTTGGTAGCAGTCATTGGCTCAGCAGTGACCATCAGGCTCAGTCCTGCACAGATCTACGCTGAGACTCAAACAGTGCTGCTGGAATGCAGCGCTACCCAGAATGCATTTGTCTAAATACATTTGACCATTAAATATTTATCTACTATGGAATTGCTGTTTGCCCTTTGTTCCCTCGCAGGCTGTGGATGCTGGAAAAATTGTGAGGCGATGGTTTGAAATGTGCTGATTCAGGCTCAGTCTATACGGTACGAGACGATTAAAAGGGAGCAGAGGGTTTGTGCTAAACCTCCTGCTTTGGATTGGAGTGGTGTTTATTCAACTCTGCAGGGCTTCGTGAGGCTGCACCGCGTTACATTTGGTGCCGTTGTATAATAAGGCGCGCTTGTTTGATGTCTGAACTGCGAAAACGTCTTCACTTGATTGAAGTCATTTTTTTCTAGGGGAATTGTTTTTTTAAAGCAAGTGTGTGTGTGTGGGGGGGGGGGGGGGAGTACAGCGTAATTGTTTCAACTACTCTCTAACATAAATCACGCTGTTTTAGTGCCAAAAGAATGCAAAGCAGGCTCAAAAGCAAACGCAAAGACTCAAGGATTTCAAACAATTGTGTTACCTGTAATTGATCTTTTCCACTCTATTTGTGTTGGTAGTAGAAGGGGGTAGGAAGATGACTAAAACACTCAAATGAACCTAATGAAAGAGCAAAAATATACAGTATATAATATAAATTGGTATTATAAGCCAATCAGGTTTAATTACCCCTAATGTAACTAACTGCCAAGTAAACCATATACTGTATGTAATACTTGTATGCCAGAAAGTGAAGAAACATCAGAAAACGGTAAAATATTGGCCGAGTTATTTACTACTGTGCAAATGTGCAGGTAAATGCACCTATGACCTTGGTTGAGGGGGTTTTCCTCTCACCACCAGTCCCTTAATAGCAAATCCACAATTTCAGCATAAATGCAAATCCACAAAACCTGTGCCACAACCGACCAATAACACTGACTGATGCTTTACACAAGAAGAAGAATTTGCATAACTTTGCCTTTAAAACCCTGCCATTAAATTGGCAGGTTATAACAATAATTAAACTTAGCTGTTTGTGGTATAAAGTTGTTGGATCCTATTTCAACATGGAGCGGTGTAACTCTAACAAAAGCATGTGGCCTATTAATAGATTAAAGATACCAGCTAAAATGTTTTATTGTTAATGAACTAACACATCGGAATGCTCAAAAACCTTGAACTATGAAGAAGCAGGAAGATTGAGATAGAGATGGAGTTGTTTGCGAAAATTGTCCCGTGAGGAAGGTACACATATTGAGGAGCTGCGCTGTTATTAAAATGCAAATGGAGAAAACCTATTATCCATCAAAGTAGCGGCAAATAAGAAAGCAATAAATAAACACGCCGGCCAAGCTTTTTCACACACAAATATTATCAGGAGGAATGACCCACCCACTCTGTCAACACCTGTGCTGAATAATCACTCTGTACTTCTCATTTGCTGGCCCAGGAGTCTGTAGAAGAGATATTCCAGTGAGCGTTATTGCCGTTCTCTCCCACCGGTGGTGGAGTAATGGAGGCTTTATACACTTTCGCTGCATTTTTTGTTGTGAAGTCCGAAGGGGGAGCTGATCAGTGTCTGGATTTATTCTCGCTTCCATTACTCTGATCTGTCCCAGCGACCCGACAAAGGGCGAGGGCATAGAGAGCAGAAGAGGGAAGTGACAGCGGCGGGACAGCGTAACATACATCAATGTCCTGACAATGCGTCCGGGCACGGCAAAAACATACTGCTGCAGCACAGATACAGTATACCAGTGAGGCGCTGGCAGCCCGAGGTCCCAGATGAGCACAAATTTCACGATGGAGTAAAATTTCAATGAATCACCTTTGGCAAGAGCTTTGCACCACTATTTTATAGTATCTGGATGATATTTAGTTTCCAAAATAAGACAAGTATGCCCTACTGTATGAGTAATACACACACACACACTAAAGGGAAAAGTTCTAAATCTCCTCTAAATCTTCCTCATTACTCACTAAAATTGTGTCCGGCCAAAGATCTGCGGACAGTTTTACAGTCTTCCAATAAGAGTTATATTTTAGACTGGGGAGCCAGTTAATAGATTCCTATCCTATCCCATAGTCTGGGCGAGAGAGAAAGAGGAGTCTAAGGAGTCCCTATTTTCTGTGCTTTCATAATTCGGTGGTTTGTTTTGGAAAGATCTCCCTGCAAACCTTTCCGCACGTTCCATTCAATTCCCAATGCTTTATCTCTGCTCCACTGTTCGAGGACTTACCAATGCAAATGTTTAGTCAAATGTGAAGAAACATGATCCCAGAAGGTCACGGCTATGTCATTGTCTCGTGTTCTTTTGCCACCTTGTTTAAGTTGAGCTCACGTAGACAAGCTGTGACAACATGTTTCCCAAGAAGTCACACTGAATTTACATGTGTAAGTCTATGTTTGTGTACAATACCTAAATAACTCAATTCTGTCTGGGGACAAACCATCATAGCAAGAAAAAAAGACACATTTTGAGTTCACTTTGATGCTTTTTGCATTTGGATTGTGTTTACTGCTCGTGTTGTGGATCAGTTGTGTGCTCAGACATCCATGAGATGAAAGGAGATGAAAACAAATGCTGTCAGCTTTGCTTTCGTATTTGTCTGTTATCTAGATGGAGTCAATTTGCCAAGACATCAATTCACTGCTGTTTTGTCTTTATTATGTATTTCACAAAGCCAGTTTAGCACAAAACTCCAATATCCATCAGCACAAAATGCTAAACCAGGATTCTATCAGGATAATATTTGAAATATGTGTCAGGAAAGGACGTCTGTTCGAGACTCGTTTGGAAATCGCTATCAGAAGGTTTATAAGAAGAACAGCTGACTGGCGCTTTAGCCCTCTAAAGCAAAAAAAAAGGAGAAAGTTACCACTTCACGTGACCTTCATATCTTTGAGCGTCAGGATGAAACCCACATACACACACACACACACACACACACACTAAGATAACATGCAAATCCACAGACCGGCTGTTCCAGTGGCTCTTCACCGCACCAAGGCCCTGAGTTTGAATCTTAGCAGGGACCGGAGACTAAAATTGTCATTTTCATTATCGCCCCCATAGGCAGCAGCACTACAGCAGATTAAGATGACATTGTTTGACCTCCATTACCCAGCGCAGCCATTGTGACTTTAAGACAAGCTAACAGTGTGTTTTACAAGCTTGATAACACTCCCCTCGCCGCTTAGCCAGGTCCGATGACAGATTAAGTAAGAGGGTCAGAGGGTCATCTGACAGCAAAGCACCGGCAACGACACAAACGCACAAACACACAAACACGACTCTCCAAACTGAAACCTTTAACCCTAAACATTCACAGCTGTGTTTAAAATGTTCACTTTTTTTCACGACTATATCTATATCTACGTCGTTAATTAGCAGCTTTAATGCCCAACAATCCCTTGTAATTAATCAATCTGAATTCCGTCCCGTGTTTAACTAAGTCTGCTCCTCATTTTAATAACGTTTCCAACCCAACAACAAGACCAATTAAGTAGAAAATCTAAATCTAATGAGTGGAAACATTAAGCACAGAAATTAAACAAAACGTAATGTTTTAAGGCGTTCTGGTGTGATTACAGTAGATTGTACACACACACAGGCTTGTACACCCAGCTAGCGGTCATCCCTCAGAGGACAAAGCCATTAGAGTGTCTGCCGCTATGAAACATGTCAGTGTCTCCAGTGAGGGCTCGAGGTGACCTGGCCCCCCCCCTCTCCCTTTAACCGATAGATACTTTTGCGGCTTTCTGAATGCGTCCAAATATAAAGAGCGAAACACAGGTGGAACTTTAAAGTGATGGACAGGCTGTATATTGGATTTAGGGAGAGACAGAGACTTTGGGGGGGGGGGGGTAATTTGATCTAGGGGCCGAGGCTGAGACATCAAATTAAGGCTGTTTGTTAAGGAGATTACTCGAGATGTTCAAAACACCTCAATCAAGCACCAGAAGGTCCTCAGGTCTCAGCACGTTAATGGGAAAAGAAGCGGAACATTTTTGCCCCCTTGTGGTAAAGAGCTATTGCTACCAGGGTTCTGGCCTGTAGTCCGAGTAAGAGCCGAGTCCATTTAGAGGCTGATCTGCATCCAGGGGCAGATTTGGATATCGTTCCCATAATACAACGTTGCCAAATCTAATGCGTCGTTAAGGGCAACACGCCTGCTGCCAGCCTCTTTTAGCGCTTTCATTACGCTCTCTCCTCATTTGCATATCAGGCGAGCTGATCGCAAAAATCGTCGTCTTGCAACAATTAAGGCTCGTTCGGGTCCGACGTGCTTTTCATCTGTGTGAAATCTTAAGTTTAGTCAATCGATAAAAATGACATCCAAGCCAACTCAGCTGCTTAATCAATCTACTCAAATGGAATGTTTACATCCAGCCTAGCACACACCCTCTTAGAGTCAATTACACACACACGGGCACGATGCGGGTGCATGCGGAGCTGATTTGACGTGCCGGAGAACATTGGATTAAGTGCGTGTGTGTTACATATGCAAAGGCTCATTTACACACTGATTTAGCTAGCCCTTTAAATCAATGTTTACATAATGTTACACCAAACCACTCAGGGAAGCTTTATGAGTGAACTTACATGATCTCTCCGCACTGTTTAATAGTTTTGTTCTTTTTGTCAGAAGTCATGAACGATTCACAATAGAATAATAAACAAATAAACTAATTCCAGCGAGGCAGTAACAGTAGTTATGTCCTGTTATATTTATATTTATAAACATTTCCTTTGGCCATTGGGAACAGGTCAAAGCCCTTCTCGTTTGTGTTTCCTTGGCAGGCGGTTTACAGCCTCATATTAGGGCTAAGGCCGTCATAAATAGGCGGGCAGACACAGTGGAGGAGATGTCACACGGTCTTGTAAATGTGGTAACCCATTAAAACAAGACGAACAAACAACACGATAAATAAAAGCCATAAAGCTCCTATAGTATAAGCAGGTGTGTGTGTGTGTGTGTGTGTCATAAAGCACATTGTGTTTTACAGGTGCTAGAGCTGAGGGAGGCTGTATTGTAAAGGCACCTACGACACGTCCTCACTCTGTATCTCTCCTCTCGGCCCGTACCAGGGGTTTCCTCAGTCTACGAGTTCAGTCAGTTACCATGGCGCTGAGACAAATACGCAAACGATGTCGCACTGCACTGTCGGCACCGCCTGAGCCAGGAAGAAAGGCAGGTTTTTGGTCCGAAGTAAGGTTGGAGTTGAAAAGCATAATAGGTGGATTCACCATCTTTTCCTTACAGCGTGTGTGTCCTTGTAGAGACACACGAACATACACACACCCCCAGGCTTGATCTCTGTCCTCTCTTCCCATTCTTGTATTTCTTTTCTTTCACCCTGCAACATTCTTCCTCTACTTTTTGATTGCCTGTATTTCATCATTCCATCACTAGACACACACACACACACACACACACACACACACACACACACACACACACACCCCCCGTATATGTACATCCACATTCTCACTTTCTCATTTTGTTCATATTACTTGTTATACTACACACACACACGCACACACGCACACACACACACACACATTCCTTCCCTCTCATGTTCAGCCTGAGTCCTTCTCAAAACAGCCTGACCTGTCTGCTCCTGCCAAGGTCGCCATGGTGACATGATGGAGAGCCAGGCTGGAAACATTTAGCCGGCTTCATTACTTCCCTTCCCTGGGCCTGTGTGTGAAGGTGTGTGTGTGGTTGTGTGTGTGTGTGTGTGCGTACGTGCTACAGTATAAAGTGAATCACAGAATCATGGATATGGAAGCGGGACAGAAAGGAGAAGCACAATAGGGAGGAAACAGAGCGGTGGAGTTTATAGTCTTATGGAGTCTGATAGTAAATTATCTTAATGGGTTTTCAGTTTAATGCACATATATATGACATCAGAGTGAAGATCTAAGCTCTGCATTTAGAAGCCCGGGTGCTGCACGGGCTCGGGACCGGCAGAAGACCCGGCTGGGCGATCTGTCTCTGTCTGGGCTGCAGGTCTGTGGGAGAGCAGCTGGAGGAGAGGCAAC
Source organism: Genypterus blacodes (assembly GCF_046128005.1). Classification (NCBI taxonomy): domain Eukaryota; kingdom Metazoa; phylum Chordata; class Actinopteri; order Ophidiiformes; family Ophidiidae; genus Genypterus; species Genypterus blacodes. The sequence continues at coordinate 694,220 of NW_027467038.1, read as the reverse complement.
AACAGCTTTCTTCTAGTAAAGATTGCAGCCATCCCTCAAAATCAGCAGGGCAGGCAGGGGACGGTGTGTGTGTGTGTGTGTGTGTGTGTGTGTGTGTGTGTGGACCACAGGTGTTGCAGGAACATCCCTTAGTCTTCTACGTATCCACAAACGGAAAAAATGAGTTAAAATGTTTTTTAGATCACACACACACTTACACACACATTTAACTTCTTGTTAGTTCAGAAATGAGACCTGATATAGTGTTAATTTGCTTATAGGCCCTTATGTAGCCTATAAACTGTACATATATATGATTATTAGACAGGTGGATCAGCTTTAAGGCCATTAGTTCAGGGCGACACACCCTGTGACCTTGCAAATGAATATTTTCAAAGGTAATTACCCACAATCCCGCATAGCGTGATTAATCTCTACAAACGAGCCAGGGGGAAGTGCTCATCTGGGCCCCGTATCACTCACATATATAATTTATGGACACATTTCAAAACCGAGCACATCCAACATGAACATTCATCAAATCATCATCAATTATTTCTCCGTGACCGAGCAGATAACTAAGTGGTACGGACAGGAAGGATGTGAGCCCGCTGCCTTAAACGCAGCTCTGTGTCAGCGAGAGGCCACACTGGGATTTAATTCGAGTCGTTTGCGCGACAAAGCTGCAGGTGGTAACAGTTTATCTGCGCTCTCGATCTGACTCTGATGCCTGAATAAATCAATTTATAATCACACTATAATCTTCCTGTTAATCTGAGTCTAATCTTCCATTTATGTATTTAGAATTTAGTGTGTATCATTTTGGGTAAACGTGATATTTGCTTGTTTCCGTTGGTAGTTTTCATGTTCTAGCATTCAGAGTAGTAAAAGCAGAATTCAGAGTGAGTTTGGATTGTCAGGGTCAGGGTCCAGAACTCAACAACCACAAATCCCTCAAATCCCCCTGAACTGAAGCGTTTTCGTTGGGAGGAACCGTCTAAACTTCTGATCAGCAGCTGCTTGGAAACCTTCCGAGTTTATCGGTGCTGAAGCCGATGTTGTAACATACGCTTTGTGGCGGTTTTCCCCTGTTTCCCATTTGCCTTCTTTGCGTTTTGCTGAGCTCATTAGCACTCTTCATCCTTTAAGTCTCTCCTCTCTGTCTTACTTTGGTGTTTCTCCGCTGCAGACTCAGGCTAATCACTTGCTTTGATTAGGTCTAATGATGCTCATCAGTGCTGCTTATGCAGGTCCTGTCTGTGTGTGTGTGTGTGTGTGTGTGTGTGTGTGTGTGTGTGTGTGTGTGTGTGTGTGTGTGTGTGTGTGCGTGTGTGCGCGTGTGCGTGTGCGTGTGTGTGCAGTTGCAGTTGCCGGTTAATGAGGCTTATCTGCCCATAAGGGAGCCTTGAGGACAGGGAAGCCACTTGACCTTTTGCCGGACCTGTAATTGCAGAATCTCTGGCTTTGTCCAAAGTAACAGTAACCTTGGGCCGAAGCCTAACAAGGTAACTCCCCAGAGGAATCCCTCGCTCTGTGCTGTGTTGTGTTTAAATCTTCTTGGTATCAGTGTCGCTTATTTTGTGGGGGATAATTGTTATGAGTACAAATCCCAGCAAACTGTTTCTTGTGTGTCCCCTTCAGAGGAAGTTCTGCCTTTGCAATCAACAGTAATTGTGGTTAATGCTACAGACAGCGGGCTCACATTATCCTGCATTCACGAAAGCCGCCCAGGTAGTCAGAAATGCCACAAAAACACACGATTGGCTCCAGGAATGAAACTGCTGCCTTTGGGCGGCATGGGAAATTAAAGTACCATTTAAATAAGTGGTATTTACAAGTTGTAAACTCAGAATTGTAGTTGTGACACGCTTACCAGTCGTGACGTAAATGCGACTTTTGAACCTTTCGGGATCCAAATAGTATTGTGTTAGTTTGTATGTATTTCTATTCAGAAAAGCACAAATGCACATTCTGCACATTCTGATCTCCTGCACCTCTTTGTTTATACTTCTGTCCTTTTATTGTTTCTGTTTTTGATAAGCGCTCAAACTCACCGAACCCATACGAACCGCTTAACCATCTGGGATTTACCACTTTCCAAAATGAGCCTGAACTCAGCATTGGCACTGACAAAATGATCAGGCGAGACCATACGGCCCACCATTTCCCAGCTTTGAGTACATTTCATTTAGGAAACGCTCGGGTGGATTTTGTGCTGTTGCCATTTAGCTGTGCTGACATGCATGGTGTAGCAGCTCCACCCCAGGCTGCTGATCGTTGGTTGAAATCCCACGTGTGCAGCAAGTTGACTTTTTCTTCTAGTGCAATCTTTTTTGTATGATTTTCTCCTGTAGTATCCATATTCAAACGTGTTGTGTGATATAACTGACGAGGTAATGTTTTACAATATCCAGCAGTTACTACATTCATTTTGAATGGTTGATGTCTTACATTTCTGAATTGCATGGTCAGATCCTGGATGCTTTTTCCACTGTGGCTCTTTGCTGAAATCTTCGCCTCCTGTAATATATTGTTTGACCTTCATCACTGACTATCGGATCGGCAACAGGCGTGAAGAGTAAGCATCCAAAGTCCGAATCCCTGTGGGTTTCTCTGCCCTTTAAGCAAGGTTTTGGTTTTGGAGGTTATTCTGAACGCTATCAGATGGCCCCTGTAGAGGTGTGTGTCCGTGTATGTGAATGTGTCTGTGAGCGCCACAGTAGGACCTAGTGTGTGTGTCAGCCTGTGTATGTTCCTCTATGTGCTGAGGTTAAGAACGATTGGAAAGGTCCTGAGTGTGTAGCCTCTTATCTCTGCTCTGAATAATGCAGCTGGCCCAGGGGCCAAAGAGCACCGGCAGACCCCCACACTCTTTCAGCACACACAAACAAATAAATCCACTCATAAATAAACATACACACTCACCTGCCTCGCGCTGTTGCCGTTCCACTCTTGGGGAGAAGCCGCGAGCGAACAAACAGGAGGCAAAGTGTGATTATTTCGCTCTGTTGCTCGGTTTTCCTGACCTTTCACATCCAGAGAGAATAAATGACCCCTGTTAGCAAGCAGAAGGCACAAATGAGTTCAATGCAATTAACATTTAATCTTCAGAAGATAATTAAATTGTTGTTGTGGTGCTCGGCATTGTGACTGCTCAGAGCAGAGGGAGAAAATGTGCCTCAATGCGAGTCAACCTTCATCTGTGGGAGCTCTGAGGGCCTCATTTTCACAAGATGCTTTCATCCTCTTTGACCTTTTGAGTTCAGTATTCATGGTGCAAATGTCAGATGAGTTTTTGTGTTGCTTTTGCTCAGTTGTGGTCATTTATTATTTTGGCTGTCGGGCTGTTTTGTTAGATGAATTATTGTTGGTTTACTTAAATGTTTAATGATGGTGTGTGTGTGTGTGTGCGTGTGTGAGCGTGTGAGAGAAAAAGAGCCGCAAACGCCTAAATGCTGAGACTAGAGCCGGAGAAATATGAGCGTTTCAGGGGCTGACGGCATAAATGAGGAGGGGGTTAACTCTGAAGCTCCAGCAGCATAAATGTTAATGGTTGGAGAAACAAATCCACCAACCTGTGTTTAATAAAGACGAGGAAATTACCTGAGCTTAAAGTCTAGCGTCGACATCAGGCTCCTTTGTTAAGCCTAATGGACAATTGATTTCTTCGTCAAGGCAGTCATCAGTCAGGTAATTAATACCACTGCATGTCAGAGATCGTCCACACGTCAACTTTGCGTCGAGGCAATGCTAAGGTGTTGTAACTCGCTCTGAGGAGGAGGAGGAGGAGGAGGAGGAGGAGACAAACCTGCAATAAATGTGTGAGAGCTACTGTGCTGCCCTCTGTAGCTCTTTTATTACACACTCTTTGTTTTGCTGCTTTATTTATAATAATATCAGGGTAATATCAGTAGACGTGTGTGTATGTGTGTGTGTGTGTGTGTGTGTGTGTGTGTGGCCTCACATGCTTTGCGATCACAGCTCATTGCCACGCCCACATCAAAATCTATATTGTAATTTCAATGTATTTTCAAACACAAAGTAATACTTTGAGTAGAAGATTGTATTCAACTAATTCATTAATAAATTAGACAGAAATGAATATTTAGAGACTAAACTGAGCCTCTGCAGAATGTGTATACTGTAGGGCTGATTTAAAGAAACAAGCATTGGACCTGTGAGAGGGTCTCAGTATTGACGTGCTACCCGGCCCCTCATAGCTTTGGATGTCCTTCATGCTGGCCAGAGCTCAGAGTACTTGTCAAGGGTGTGTTTAAAGGATTTGGGTATTTGTTCACTGTGAAGATCATTACTTGCATGACCCAAAGCATATGCAAAGAGGTCTTCTCCTTTAACTCAGCAGACTTCAGTGACACCGGCACAAAGCAGCAAAGACAAGACAAAGACACCGGACTGAGACCATGGAGGGAACCATCGCTATCATTTTTGTTTTTGCGGCCGTGAGCGTCGTGAATGGAAAACACTTTTATATTTCTGAAAGGATGACCTGGACTGCAGCTCAGAGCTACTGCAGAGAGCATTACACTGATTTGTCCCATGTCAACAGTGCTCAAGATACAGAAGAGCTCATGTCAGTTTCCCCTCTTAACCAAGCCGAGGGGTGGATCGGTCTCTACAGAGATCCTAGCAACACCAGTGTCTGGAAATGGTCCGGAGGGGGACTCGTTACCTACCAAAACTGGAGGCTATCACAACCTGATTTCTACATGGAATCCGAGAACAATGCACACATTGATGGAAACGGACATTGGAACGATGTTTATGGAACTACATTACTGCCTTTTTACTGCTCCAATCTGATTCTGGTGTTAGAGAGCAAATCTTGGGAGGAGGCCCTGCTGCACTGCAGAAACAATGACGCCCATCTCGCCCCCTTGGTCACTGAGACTGATATGCTCCTTGCAAGGAGTGCGCTCCAGAAGGCTAACGGCACAAGGCAGGTGTGGATCGGCCTGGCTTTCCTGTCAGATTCTTGGAGGTGGATAAGAGGGGACAAGATGACATACACGGGCTGGGCGCAAGACGATCGGAGGCACCAGTGTCCGTACTGGAGCCACTCCTGTGGGGCTTTAAACGAGAAAGGGAACTGGGTGAACAGGGACTGTCAGGAGAAATTCAAATTCATGTGCTTCTGAGGTTTATTTAGCTTCTGTATTCTGCGTAGACCCGATAAGTTTGTGTCATAGATTAACACAATTACACGCATGCAGATTAGATTTTTTTAGAATGCAACAGATATTAGTCTTCTCCTGATATGATGTCGCTTAGTATCGCTTTGTGTGTTTTTAAATGGACTTCTGAAGTGACAGATCTTATATTACTGTGTTAGTGATAGTGTAGTGATGAACACTCACTCATGTAATGTTTGATCATATATCCATAACTTCTGCCCCTACTTTCCCGAACACTTTAAACTCTTGGTGTGCGCACAAATTCCAATAAGTTTGTATTGAATGTGTTTTTATTTACATTATGTATGAACTCGTGCATACTTCCTGCTGCAAGGTCAAAACGCTATCACATAAATACCCAACATACTTGGCGACGTGTCTTGTCGTGCACCTTGCTTGGAACAACTCGGATGGGGTACAAGCAACAAACTTACCTTTTAATGTATAAGTCAATATCACTATCATATACAGTAGACACATGTAAAGGGTTAAATATGGTATGATGCATATGCAGCATTTTAATAAATGTGGAGTTGCTGGATAAAATGTTTCAGATGCTATCTCTCTCTCTCTCTCTCTCTCTCTCTTAATGCACCTCTTTGTAAAATTGCAATAACATTCAATTATTAAGCAGAAAGGCATCTGCTGAAGAAAATGAACTGTGATTGCAATTGCCGGGAATGGTGGCTAAATGCTGAACAAGTGGCCGAAAGACTGAAGAATGAAGGCTTGAAAAATGTTTGAATGGTTTCTGTGCATAAACATATGGAGAAGTTAGAAGGGCCTGAAGGAAATTTGAATGTATTTTAATAGGGAACGGTCAAAAACCTTTTAAAATGGGAAGCATTATAACTGCTGCTATCTTTAAATCCAATGTGTCAAAATGCTAGGGGAAAAAAAAGTTTGACTGACAGCTAAAGCTTGAATCCTTCAAAGCTGCCGATTGTTTATAAACAACAGGTGCAGCTCATTAAGTAGAGACGGACAGGCTGTGGTTGCAGTAGTCGATTCATGCAACTTCAGAATCGGATATTGGAAATCCTGATCAATGTCCAATCTCATCAGGCCAGATTGAGTAGGAGTTGCACGATGACGGTCCAACACGACCCAGGCTATCAGATCTCATATCCGCAATATGTAAAACAACACACACCTTTAGCTGCAGCCTCCTTTACTGGCAGCACACTGGTTTCCATGCCCTTGTGTCTGTGTGTAAGCGAGTCACTGTAACCCTCTAGCGATGAGCCACAGGGCCATGCTGCTGTACCATCGCACCTCTGTTCAGGGTGAGGTGTCTGATGTTTTCATGACGTGTGTACGATGATAGCGTTTGGACATGTCACTTTGCGGTTACATTGCGAGAAGATCCAATCCCAATGTGACCTAGACCAGTGTTTTTCACCAGGTGAGAGATGGTCAGGTGTGCCGTGGGAAATTATCCAACTTCACTTAATTAATCTGCGAGCCAATCCGGTGATCCGGAAGTTTTGGTGGTGTGCCTCAGGATTTTTCTCATGTAAAAAATGTGCCTTGGCTCAAAAAAACCCAATTAACCTAGACCAGTGGTTCCCAAAGTGGGGGTGCGCCCCCTAGAGGCAGTTTCATGAATTGCAATGCAAATAAATTCCAGTGGAGTTTGGAAGCTAAAGGTGTGTGCTTGCGTGTGTGTGTGTGTGTGTGTGTGTGTGTGTGTGTGTGTGTGTGTGTGTGTGTGTGTGTGTGTGCGTGTGTGTGAACCACTGACCTAGACCACCTCCTCAAGTGGGTCTGCAAATCAGATACCAATGTGACAAATATCCGATATGCCCTCGGTTACACTACATATATCCATTTTCTCATATCCGATCACTCCAGGCTGTCTTCAGAGCTGAGTCAGTCTGAAGGCAGAAAATGCAGTTGTTCCACATGTGGAAACGTGAAATTTTGAAAACACTGAAAAGGTGAAAGACTGAAGTCCTAAAACATGTTCGATGTTCTTCCCGTGCCTAGAAGTATGAAGTTAGAGGAGCCTGAAGGCTGAAGAATGCTGAATATTTTTGGAAAATATGAAAGATATGAACATCAAAAGTCATAGCAGTCATGTCCTGAATATTCTGAGCATGTTGATGTTTAAAACAACAAAAAATTAAAGAAGACCTGTGATTGCCTGAAGCGATCACAACAATAATGCCTATCATATTTGTAGCATCAGTAAATTCATTTGAATGTGATCAGTAGGCTAATCGACCCCCTGCTCCTGGGTGGTTGCATGTCTCACTTGACTTTTGGTTATTTATCTTAAATGTCATTACAAACTACATCGTAAAGTCAGTGTATTTTCAAGCGTAATGTTGTAGTTAGAGTGGAAGACAGTACTAATTTATCGATAAATTGGACATAAGGGATTATTTGGAATTAGATTTGCAAAAAGAATATACTTTATAGGCTTTTAGTAAGTAGGCTATAAGGGTTTTGGTCACAAGCTTTAGACATACTACTTTGTATGTTCTTCAGGCTGGCCAGAGCTCTGACTATTTGCTCTGACTAGAGGTGTGTTTAAAGAATTTAGGTGTTGGCTCAACATGAAGATCTTCGCTGGCATTATCCAAAGCATATGCAAAATGGTCTTCCTTTTAAACTCAGCAGACTTCAGTGACGCCAGCACAGAGCAGCAAAGGACAAAGATACTAGACCACCATGGAGGGAACCATCGCTATCATTTTTGTTTTTACGGCTGTAAGCGTCATGAATGGAAAACACTTTTATGTTTCTGAAGAGTTGACCTGGACTGAAGCTCAGAGCTACTGCAGAGAGCATTACACTGATTTGTCCTATGTCAGCAGTGCTCGAGATACAGAAGAGCTCATATCAGTTTCACCTGAAGGCAGAGTCAAGGGGTGGATCGGTCTCTACAGAGATTCTAGAGACTCCAGTGTCTGGAGATGGTCCGGAGGGGGACTCATTACCTACCAAAACTGGGCAGCAGCACAACCTGATAACAACTTAGAGCTTGAGGACCGTGGAGAATTGTGGGCCAAAGGTTTTTGGAATGATGGTCAGAAATTAAGTAAAATGCCTTTTTACTGCTCCAAACTGACTGTGGTGTCAGAGAGCAAATCTTGGGAGGAGGCCCTGGTGCACTGCAGAAACAATGACGCCAATCTCGCCCCCTTGGTCACTGAGACTGAAATGCTCCTGGCAAAGAGTGCACTCCAGAAGGCTAACGTCGCAGGGCAGGTGTGGATCGGCCTGGGTTTCCTGTCAGATGAGTGGAGGTGGATAAGAGGGGACAATATGACATACACGGACTGGGCGCAAGACGATCTGAGGCACCAGTGTCCGTACTGGAGCCACTCCTGTGGGGCTTTAAACCCAGACGGACAGTGGGTAAACGGGGACTGTCAGAAGAAATTCAAATTCATCTGCATCTGAGGTTTATGTAGCTTTGGTATTCTACTAAGGCTCCATAGGTTTTTACACGCATGCAACAGATCTTACTATCTTCTCCTAATATTATGTCATCTGGTATCGCTTTGTGTGTTATCATTCTTATGTGTTATCATTTTTAAATTGACTTTATAAGAGACAGAGATTATCTAATTATTTGCAGTGATGAACACTTAGACACATGTAATATTTGATCATATATACATTATATGTAGATTACTTATGTGTTATGATACGTTTCTTCTGTTGATTTTGCTTCTGAAGCTCCCAGTTAGATTAATGTAATTAATAACAACATTGTCTATCATATGTATGGCATCCATAGAGTCATTTGAATGTAATCAGTAAGTTAATCGACCCCATGCTCTTGCGGTTGGTTTCATGTCCCACCTGATTTTTGTTCATTCATCTTAAATGTCATTAAAAACTGCATTGTAATTTCAGTGTATTTTCAGCGCAATGCTATAGTTAAAGTGGAAGGCCGTAACAAACTAATGAATCAATAAATTGGACATAAGAGATTATTTCTGTGCTTGCAACAAATAATATACTTTATATAGGTTCTACTTTTACAACTTGTAGAGAAGCTTCAGGAAGGCTGATTCAAAGAGGAAGTGAGGAACATTATAGTTGCTACTTTGTATGTCGTTAACGCTCGCCAGAGCGCTGAGGAGAGGTCAAGGGTAAGAGGGTCTGGGTATTTGCATCGCATGGGCATTATTAAGTGCACTGGTTTCTCTTCCAGCGTTTTGACTGGGAGCTTCAGAAGTGAAACCAGTAAGCTTGAAAACACACTGTTGCTTGTATCCCATCCTATCCTATTCTAAAGACAAACTTGAGTCATGAGTCATGAGTCAATAGCACTATTATCCACTGTAGAAGATACATAAGCAACGTTTGTATAAATAAACATGTAGCTACTGGATCAAATATTGATGTGAAATGTTTATTGATGATTTATTATGCTGATCTGAGTTGGTACACCAGTATATCAATGGCACCTCTTAAGTGATCAACCACAACTAATAAACCCACAGCTGTTAAAATAAATGATGCTTTCAAACAAAAAACTACTGGAGCTGTTGAATGCAGGTTATTAGCATATTATGACTCAATTTGTGAACGATCATATGCTAATTGAATGCAAGCAAAGCACTTTGACCTTTGTGAATCCATGTGTTCCGCCTCGACTACCTGGGGCACAGGGCAACACACATGGTTCCATTTGTATAACTGTAAAATGAGCGTGGGAATGATAAATCCACCTTTGGTTGAAACAAATGAGTGGAATAGAACTTGGTTGGTCCACGTCGTGTTGAAATGTTGCACTGAGCTCCCTGTGACATAAAATCACAGAGGAACCACGTGAATTATACAACATTCAGCAAGGAAGGCGATCAAAACAGGGCGATTAAAAACACGAGCCGCATAAAAAGGCATAAAATGCTTAAAGTGTGGGGCAGCAGATCTACTAAATCAATTTTTAGGAGATTAAAATGTGGATTGCATTTGGAATTAAAGACTTCTTATTTTGGACAAAGCCATCTTATCCTCAAATACAAAACCAAAACTCACATCACCAAGATCATGACCCTCTGATGGAAACCTTTTGTATTGATATTGGACAGTTGTATATATTCATATCCATGGCAACCACCAATCTCCCTTGCTGCGATGGTTGACCAAGTAGATCAACGAATCGGCTCTCAACTTGTTTTGTTGGTGGAGCATTTTTAAAGATACTTGACTTTCACTTACCAGGTAAACGGCGTGCTAAGTGAACATCAAATACCCCGAAAATGCTTTCATGTACACAAAACCATGTCGGCAACCTGTTGGGTATAACTTCCTGATATGAAATCTCAGGCGCTATCACTTTAAGGATGAAAAGCAGTGAAGGTGTTTGTCAGATCAGGAATGTTGCAAATTTCCGACCTGCACAGGCAAGAATCCTGACTGACGCCTGCCAAAGGGGGAGAAAAAACTCCTCTCACTCTGCTCCTGGCATCAACACACACACACACACACACACACACACATATCCCCTCATCTTGTGTGTGTGTGTGTGTGTGCTCACCCACCTCAGGTCCACCACCTACAAATCTATCCGTTTCATGGAGCCAAAGTAAAGAGAAATGCTGCTGCCTGGAGTTTTCCTTTCATTTTTCCGCACTCGTCTCCTCCCAGACGAGCGGCCTTGACATGCGGATCAAACGGCAGCACCGCTTCTTTTTTTCCGCTCTCACAAGCTCAAAACGCTGTATCAAATACACCTCTCACTCGTTTCATGGTGTTAAATTCTATAACTCTCAGAGGCATGTGAAGGGGAAATGTGCGTTTCTGTCCAGTGTCATCTAAACACGCCCACGCACTCACACACACACACACACACAAACACACGAACAGGCTATTGTTCCAAACTCTCCATCGGCTGTTTCTAGAGGTGTATTCATTCAACGTTTTGCTCCGGTTGCATCATCGCTTTATGAAACACCTTGAAGAATCAAAGGAATCTCTTCACTTCCTCTCATTTGGTTTTCACTTCAATAGAAAGGGAAACTAAGAGATCTCCGAGCTGTCCAATTATCCGCTTGGCTGATAATTGGACGGCCCTGACCTCTGCCACCTCATATTCCTCACTTCTCGGCAGTTTTCACATTTGCACAAATACACACAGAAAGGTCCTCAAGCCTGCCACAGGGCCTGTGTGTGGCCTGTGTGTATCCTGTGTGTAGCCTGTGTGTAGCCTGTGTGTAGCCTGTGTGTAGCCTGTGTGTAGCCTGTGTGTAGCCTGTGTGTAGCCTGTAGTCTCCTTATATCAATTGGAAAGAATTGGGGTTGGATCCCAAGATGCTTTCGGTGTGAAGGAGCAGAAGCTTCTCCTCCGAGCTCCCCTCTTGATGTCGGAGCTCCTCAGCCCCGTCACTTGAGTCCCTGACACCCTGTGGAGGAAAACTCCATTTTGCTAGCTTGTATTCATGATCTCATTCTTTGGGTCACCACCTTAGAGCTTGTGACAGTAGGAGAGATTGAGTGGTAAAGAGAGAGTGTTGCCTTCAGGCTCTGTGATCCGCCTGTCCATCTTTGGCTGAACTAGAATCAAGAAAAATGAGTCTATAACACTTGAACCAATATAATAATGGAAATGAATGCTTATGTTTCAATACAATATTAACCTAGGACGTTTATTTTGTAAGCATTTTTAACTTGTCTTTGCTATTTGGGATTCTTGGTGCCTAATAAGTATAACACAAAAAAGTGAAGAGTGTGATCGTGTGTGTACTACATACCAACACTACAATACTACACAAAGAGTGTAACACATTTCTTCCTGTCCGCTATGTTTTCTAGCAACCCAAGGTGGAATTTTTACCACTAGGGGGCAGCAAGAAATGTCCAGACATGAGGACAACAGGTTTAAGTTGAGCACAATGATGTATGAGGGCGCAGGGTCTTGTTAACTGCATCCATTCAGGCAGCGTTGCTGTTGCTGCTTTAAGAACACGGCGGTATGTCACACACATTCTGTATCATCACAAACCACGTTTAGCCCTCAAATGTATTCATTAAATACATCAAACACTGCAGCACCGAGGCAGAATCCTTTGTGCTTTCACAGTAGGCTAAGCTTAATTAAAGATGAAAATATTTTTAAATTATTGGTGGTTAAAAAAAAACAAGTGAAATGTGACAAAAGCTGAAGTTGACCTGAAGCCTGAGGAAGGTTAGCAAAGCTTCTTGTGGATTATCTGCCCACGTGTGTGTGTGTGTGTGTGTGTGTGTGTGTGTGTGTGTGTGTGTGTGTGTGTGTGTGTGTGTGTGTGTGTGTGTGTGTGTGGCGTTAGAAGCAGAGATCATGAATGTGTGATGAGATTTCTTTGCAGTAGTAGGAAAGCTGCAGTGTGTCCTTGGTAACTATTTAGACTTAAGGGGTTGTTGGATGTGTGTGTGTGTGTGTGTGTGTGTAGCCCAAGACTCTGAAGCTCTTCTGTTCTGAAATTAAACATTCTCTCTCTCACACACACAAACACAAGCGGTCATATATGAATGAGTTTTACAGAGTCTTGTCTCATTCGTTGACTTATTCATGCCCTGCTGCTGGATGGCACCGGACAGGGGAATAGGAATGAAAGCTTGACTGCGTTTCTTCGTGTTCCTCGTTCACATGTAACAAGCACAGTAAAACACACTTCTCGTACTCCAGGCCGTCTTCTCCAGTGTGCGTGTGATTTTCTAAAGACGAAGCATCCTCAGCTCTGTTCAAGCGTTTTGCTTTTTTGTATCAAGACACAACAAAGTCGTTCCACTGAGAATAAATTGGATTTCTTGTAATTTGCACTGTGGGATTTGTTTCAGTTCTGCAGGAGATTAAGCTTTATTGGTTTGTAGCATAAACACAGAGGACATCACAGCGCCTTTGTTTCTAGCTTTGGCACCGCCACAACAGGAACTTTGAGTGTCTGGTATTAATCTGCCGTGATGCCAGAATAACCTGGATTACAAATGGCCTCCTCTGATTTCTGCTTCATTGCCTCTGTAATTGAAATCTGATGAGCCCAAAGCTTTGGAATCGCTTACATGCCTGCCTGATGTCTTACCATATTCCAGCCAGCCGTGCATACACTCTTCCTCTGTTCTTCACCGACAAAAATAATCCTGTGAACCTGTCAGACACAACACACTGAGGAATGAGAGAATTCCAAGGGAATTCCCCAACACAAGCGTGCAGCTCTGAAAGAGGCAGATGGGAGTACGGCAAGGAAGCTGAGAGGCGTCATTTATCTTCATAAGACCCCCATTCCGTAGGGGTCGGAGCAGGCGGAGGAAGAGGGAACGGGGGAGAGGGAAATGAAGAATGGAGGAAGGGTGGGGGGGGGGGGGGGGAGAGAGAGAAAGAGAGAGAGATGTGGGTTATGTGTAAATGTTATAGACGGAGATATGTGTTTGCTGCTGTTGATGGAAGGTTGGATTTATTTTGGCAGCTTGCGGTGTGTCCATGAGGGACGGACAGAAAGGGAATGATGGATGAGGAAGGAGGGAGAAGGGAGAAGGGGAAAGGATGCGGCGAGATACGGACGGATGGAGGAAACGTAAGGACGAGGAAGGAAGGGGATAGAGAGTGAGAATGTAAGGGAACGGAAGGATGATGATGATGATCTGGCAACGACATCATTCACTGCGTATTCAAACCCCAATAGCTCTCTGCTTGCTTTTTTCTGATGCAATGAGCGCGTGTGTGAGTGTATCAACCAAAGCTTTGACCCCCTTTTTCCCAGTTAAGCTTTGCTCCAAGCACAGGCAGGTAAATGGATTGTTAATCAAGGCTATAAGGGAGTTTGGGGGTTTATAAAAGACTTCTGTAGCCGAGCGTGAGCCACATAGTTGCCAATTAGGCCACTGCATTTCTCCGACCAATGAGCTGATCCTTTACATTCTCTTACAACTGTGTATTAAAGACCAAAGGATGGATGTAGTAAAATCCAGTATACTACATCTGTGCCCAGGGAAGCCTCTTTAGAGCCGGATTCCATTTATACAAAGTGTATTTAACTGGAGCCTCTCTAGCGGATGTCCAAAGGGTAAATCTCCTGCTCCCAGATGAACGGGGATATTTAGGCTTACAAGTCCTCAGGCAGTGCTGCTGCTCCACCTGGGGAAAGTCTTTTCCCCTTGCTGTCAGTGCTCAGAGCCCTGGTGACTGCTCAAAGGCGGGGAAGGGGGGGAGGGGGTGAGCAGCCTAATCCGGAGACCCTGTGGGTGATGGGAGACGAGGGCGCGCTCCGAATAAAACCAGGTTCAAAGCTGCCGAGTTCCTCTGTCCCGCTGTGCAGAAAGGTAGGGCAGGAATGAGAGGGGAGGAGTGGAAGAGGGGTGTAGCTGGAGGGAGAATAAGAGCTGGGGAAAAACGGGATGAGAGTGAGAGATGAAGAGGACCCACCCACTCACAGTCTGCTGATAAGAGTTTCAGTACAGCTCAGGGAGGACGAAGTTTGGAAAGGAGCGCACGTGAACCGCAGCCAGCAGAGAGAGGTCTCACAAAGTCAACACGAGCACCATCACGTGGCACCCAGGGGACGCTCGAGACACAAACAGAGCGTCTCTCACAAAACCACAGAGCAAACGGAGGATTTGACTAAATACATATTCCCTCTGTTGTTGTTGCTTGCAGCGTCCACAAAGTGTCTCCAAGCGCTGAGCAGCTGAGCTCTCTAAGAAGACGAGGAACTGGAAGCACCACAGGAGAGCAAGAGAGGATCACACCAGCCAGGGATCCATGATGGAGTAAGGAGACATATTAGAACTATGAACCTGCAGTATTCTGTGTGTGTGTGTGTTGCTCTCATCCTTAACCAAAGCCGTGGTCAGTCAGGATCAGCTTTCACCGCTCCACTGGCTCTTTGGTGCCATTGTTAGCTTCACAGATCAACTCATGGCAAGTGCCTGGTCATAAGCAACCATAGGAATGTGTTATGCTTCCTATACGTTAGTGTGTGGCTCCATCTTGTGGTAAAATAAGAAAAGAGATTCACTGTGCATTTTTCAAGCCTTACACACAGAAACCCAGCATAAACATGGAGCCCATAGTGTGACGTTCTCCCTCTGTTTTGATCTTAAAGTGCCACCAGGGGGAGAAAATGCTCCAGGCCAGTTTGTCCCTCCATCGTTCCCGTCTTTGTTCGTCCAGATCTCTGTCCTCTGTTTCCTCCTGCAGCCTTATGTAACTTTATGAGGTTGTGTGAGTTTTACTGCACAGTTCATTAACACAGGAACCAGGTGCCCACGCCAGATTTAGCACATATCACATAACACATTAGGTGTGTGTGTGTGTGTGTGTGTGTGTGTGTGTGCGTACGTGTAGTTGCAGTCTGGAAACATTCTCTCTCTCTCTCTTTGTGTCTCTGTCAGGTAGAATAAGTACCGGAGTCCCTGTTCTGTTATTAAAAAAATAACACACACACACACTCACCTTGCTCCTTCCTGTCAGCTCAAAAACACACACACACACACACACACACACAGAGGTCCCCCCACTCTTTCCCTTTTCCACTGCAGCAGCGCAGAACCTAGTTTAATTACCTTGTCACCACCACCTCTCTCTCTCTCTCTCTCTCTCTCTCTCTCTCTCTCTCGCTCTCTCTCTCTGTCTCCCTCTCTCCCTCTCCCTCTCCCCCTCTCTCCCCTTTCCTCTCCCAGGACACGACTCCTCCACAGGCCGCAATTTCATGCTCTCGTTTGGATAATTGCATTGGAATTATATTATGTAACGTGTGTTTCTTCATGCCTCTCAGTATGTATTTATGTATTTTAAAGCACATGACCTTAGCGTCTTGTAATTAGGTACATGTGACCTTAAAAGTGGTCCGAGCTGAAATACCAGGAGTGTGTTTTTGTGTGAAATACCATCCCGACGGTCCAGACTGCCAGAGCCCCGCTGGGCCAGGCTCAGTCCAGGCACCGGGGTACTCGCTCACTCCTCCCCTTAACAAAACAAACTCTCTTACCATGAAACACCTGTCGTCCCCCCTCGTCACACTCCTCCCCCTCTGCCTCTCTCTCTCTCTCTCTCTCTCTCTTCCTCCCCCTCTCTCTCTCTCTCTCTTGATTCGCAACTTTTCCTTCAGTTTGGCGTCTATCTCTCATTCAGCAGTGTCTCTCCGGTGATTGATTGATATCGTGCATCGCGTTCTACCTCGTGGTTTGACGGCTCCCTTGAGAAACAGCACAACATCTGCCATCCATCCTCTCACGTCGCTTTGTTTTTAAGCTTTTAATCTGTGTCACCTTGGTACATGTCGTATATCCGACAATGGTGAGATTATGCAGAAAACTATAGTCAGGTAAAATAAAGTAGGTCTAAAGGATCAACAGTAAAGTTTTCTCACTCTTGTTTCTTCACATTGAGGGGTGTCATACTTTTAGATCCGTTGAGAGGAACCGACTGAATTAAGAGTAAATTGGGTCACGACTCAAACGCCAGCTGGTTCAAATCTTCACCTCCGCTCACCCACAATCACCCCGTGCAATTTAAAACAATACAGACGGAGGAGAAGGAAACGGAAGCTCACTGGAACTTTCTCACAGTCCAGTCAGTGTGTGATTCCTCTCTCCTCTCCTGTTGTAAAGATGACTGATCTTCTTCATCACACAGGATTAGCTTGACATGTCTGCCTCGCTCCTGTCTCGGCCTCTCTGCACGTCTGATTCGACCGTCGTTCGGCATCAGTGGAGAAGTTGAAAACAGGAGCAGGCAGAGGACCTCCGGAGCTCTCTGTGTTCCATGACCGCCGGAGGATTAAAATAGATGGGCCGTGACTTTGTCTCCTTGGTCACAGTGTACAGCTCTGACTGACAGCTTCCTGTGTCGGTTTCCTTTTTTAAATTGAGAGTCCGGACTCCAACCCACAACCTGTAACGTTTTGGTGGGGGTTTTTTTCCCCCCTGAGTGAAACTGGAGTCAGACAGGTAGCTGCAAGACATGGGAGAGAATGTTCCAGATGATTAGATTTATTTAATTATTTTACAATATTACTGATTGAACACAAACCCACATCCAGTAATGGTGCTTTTCTTCAGCTTGTTAGAGCTGTCTGTGGTTTGGAAGTGGCTACCACCCTGTCGCTGTCTTGATTCCTCCAGCACTTGGCATGACCATGATGTTCCTTTATGCGTTTGGAAGGAAATGTGTTTGTCAGGAGTGAAATCAGCTAAAATGAGTCATAAAAATAGCAAATGTGCCAAACGTCTGCGTGCCATTTAGAGACAGAACGTGAAGGACGAGCATCTGGTGATGTTTGCTGTGTCTGTAACTCGTATCCATCTGTCTCCCACATAGGAGGAGATGCCGTGTTGGAGCCACTGCACCAGGAGCAGACACTCAAACTCACCATGGGCTGAGTGTTGCTTGGCAAGAGACCCGAAAACACCCAACATTTATCACAAGACGTTTAGGAGAAGGAGAACACCCAATCCTAGAGACTGAAATGGAACTTTGGGTACATAAACCTTACATACTTCATGTAGATGAGCCAGAACATCTAAGATATTTAATCCACTTCCAAGCCTCTTCAGTTTAGGACCAGCTTTTATCAAATACATCATACATCAGAGTGTCAAAGGACTAGTGAACTATAGTGTGTTTGGACCGTTTCTGCACAGCTTGCAACTTAGAGTCAGCCTTGTTTTTCATTACCCAGTGTGTGAGATTCTAAATCAGTTTGTTTGCCATCTTATACACATGCTTGTTCTTTTCTAAAGTATTTATATGTAGCTGTCATTGCCTTTTTGTTTATTGGATGCTTTGAGGCCCATAGGAAGACTAGAAAACACATTTTGTGGGAGGTAATGAGGATCAAATGAACACGGAGGATACTCATTACAGTGTGCATCTCCGCCTGGGCCGAACAAGCCGAGACAAAACTCATCTTGTTCTCGTAATATACCGAACCAAACAACTACAATAAACACAATATTGTTTCTGGATGCATCTTCATAGTTCAATTCTTAAATCAATGTTATCCCATTCAAAACAATCAGAAAAGCACAAATGAAAACAAAACCTCCTAGTCGCAGAGTGAAGAAACAATTCTAACTACCAACATACCAGTACCGAGATTCCTCAGTAATATCGGCAGTACCAACTCCAGAAGGCAGATGTTTGACATTTTCAGGTTTAAGACGAAGAACTATGCCGCTCTACGGTTCTATTCATAGCAGGAACTCTAACTTTCAGACCTCTGCCTATCACATTTCCTGCATTCTTTCATCAAAGGAGGTCTCTGTGTTAGGGCAGGTGTGGCTGAAAACCTGTGGTTGAAAAAGAAAGACAGGGGAGGAGGAGGGAGGAGGAGGAGGGGAGGTGAAGTTTATATGAGCTGCCCCTAAAACAATAAGCCTGCCTTCACCCTGGCTTTGACCATTCTTTCCAAGTGATCATATCCTCATCATTCCCGTGTCAGCAACGTGCGGTTAGGAATAATAGGAACAGCCATGAACACCTGAGTTCAAGATGGGAGCGTTGGGAGCAAAACAACTGAAAATCTACCTTTTAAAAATAACAAAAAACACTTTGATGGACATGATTTAACGCAAACAAAAGATGATGTGTTCACTGACTCTTCACAACTGCTATTATCCCACTGTTTGCTTAATACACTCCGCTTCAATTTTCTTTCCCGGCAACTAGATTGGTCTGGAAAAACAGATAGCCCCCCCTCCCCTCCTTCTTTTTCCAAAGGTGGAGGTCTTATTCACGCTCCCATGCCGTCTGGGCAGCTCACCGACCAGCTGAGTATATTTACTTGGTGTTAGGAGAGTGCTGGCCACAAAGGCAGGAATGTGCCTAAGTGTGGCTTGAAAGAGCCCGGCGCATTTTAGTTTTAACCCATAAAATAAATACGGAGCGGCCCTGCAACTTTTATGAATGGCTGCATTCATTCCAAAACACGCCCACCAATCAGCGAGCTCACCCGGAGCTAAGGCCCCGCCCATGTAAATATTGTCGACCCGCTCCCTGCGCGCTGATTGGTTGGGAATATTGAGGGGCGGGGCATCTCCAAGGCTCAGTTGTGGGTATAAATCAGTTGAAGCTTCAACCCCGCGGTAGAATTTACAAAGATAACCGGGACGAATGTCACTTTAGCGACAGAAACTTAATCTTAAAGCGTGAATAGCTACAGCTGTTTACTAAATCTTAGCCTGAAGAACGTTTTCTTTTTTGTGTGATTTGTTATTTGGAAAAGTTTTAAATCTTAACATGGCATTTCTCTTCTACCTGACTTTATTGACAACAGCCGTCTCCGCACAGGTGAGATGATTCCTCCTCACTAAACTCGTATGAACTCTGCTTACTAGTGGTTGATAGAGCTGTTCAAGGCACGTCCGTGTGTTTATTGTAATGTGGTGGCTAAATAAAACGATTAAACTGCCAGAAAACACGATTTCTCGGTGGTTTACGTGTGAAATATGTCGACTTTTGAGTTACATGTGGTTGAAAGCGAATGTGTTCGACATCAATGACTGCTTGTGTACACAAAACACAGCAGTAGACCGCTGTGTAAACAACGTGTCAGACCTTTCTCCAAAATAAAATGTGTTTACTAGGTTATGATCAGAGTATAAACATCCACCAGGGTAAACAAAATCTATTATAAGAAACGGTTTGTGTCATGCCTTCCCTTCAAAAACACAAGCCCGGTCATTAGTGATATAACATTTAGAACAGAAAGAATTTAGTGGTTAAATGGAGTTGAGGTGTGGTTGCTCTCACCCTCCCCGCTTATAAAAAATGAAAATAATCCCCTTGATGTTGTCGATGCGGATTATGAGCCTGTTTTGTCCTAGAAGTCTATATCTTTAGCTTTGCAACACGCTGGTGCACGCCGGGTAAGAGTGACTTGTTGATTCCGATGAATTGGAACAGGTTGGATCTGGTGCCGGACCTATGACTCAAGTCAAAACCCTGCAGAGGCGCGGGTACAAACTCTGAGCTGTCTAGACGCCCGGGGATGACTGGCCTGCAGAGCCAAAGCCCTGTGGTGCCTCACACCGATTTGTCTGTGTAAGATTTCAGAATCAGTCATAAGCGCTGGGGAATCTGACAAAGCATACACACACAGAGGAATTCATCCATGATTCAGTGTTGGGAGGAAAGTCAAAGGGAAGCAACCAAGCACTTCAGATTTTTCCGATCCAGCCCTCTTGTTTGTTTCATTTGGCGTAAACCTTCTTAGTAACTGATTTGTAAATGTTAGATCTTCTTTAAGAAAGTCGCTCTAATGGTTCACAACGTCTCCGGTTTCGCCTTTTTCACGACTGAAATGATCCCAGACCCAGACACAAAGACAAACACGGTCCACAGTGTGTCTGCCTCTGTAAATTCCGTCTTGATGATGTCCTCTCCTTCCTCCAGGTGACGGCCGGCTGCCCAGCAGAGTGCGACTGTCCGGCCGAGCCCCCGGTCTGCCCTCCGGGTGTGAGCTCTGTGCCAGACGGCTGCGGCTGCTGCAAGGTGTGCGCCGCTCAGCTCAACCAAGACTGCAGTCCCACCGTGCCCTGCGACCACCACAAAGGCCTGGAGTGTAACTACGGCAACGACGTGACCATGGCCTGGGGCATCTGTCGAGGTGAGGAGGAGGGGGAATCAATCTGACGAGGGGAAGAGGATACAAACTTGTTAGAACCAAACGGCTGCCGGCACCTCAACAAACTTAATCAGAGGGATTGAGGAGGATTGTGTGTTGTGTGTTGTTGAACCTTTCTACACACTCCATGATCAAGTAAGATAGAACCTTGCACATCACAGGAGGACAGTAGGCGATATTCTAATGAGGAGATTAAATCAAAGTCTTCTTATGATGGCAAGCGGGGGGTTTCAGAGATAAAAATACACGTTCCCTCCCTGCCGTGCCAACGCTGCTGCACAAACTATGAATAGCTGTTTCTTCCATGCTTTGGTCTCAAGGAGTCTGATTTCTTCTGTCTGCTGATTTCCACTGACCTTTCTCTGACCCCCTACCTACAGGCCTTTGGGGTCTTCTGCATGGTGTGGCGGTGTTGCTGTGTCACGTGTGTGTGTGTGTGTGTGTGTGTTGTGGTAAAGTCGAGAGAACCTTTGCCAAACGTGGGTCGGGTTTCAGCTGTCGAATAGCAGACACGTACCGGAAACACAGCGGCAATCTTTGAGATTCCCAACATACAGATTATACCCAGAATATCCCAGTCACTGATCGGTTCTCTCATTCACACCGGCAGCCTTTTTCTTGATATGAGCCATCTGTATTGATTTGGGCCTTGTGTCATGTTTAGTTTGAGATCACAGGTGTAATCTCCCCGCTTCACCCTGTCTTTACAGCCAAATTAGAGGGACGCACGTGCGAGTACAGCGGCAGGATCTACCAGAACGGAGAGAGCTTCCGTGCCGGCTGTAAACACCAGTGCACCTGCATCGACGGTGCTGTCGGCTGCGCTCCCCTCTGTGATAACCGCCTGCCGTCGGCCTCGCCCTCCTGCCCCTACCCCAGGCTGGTCAGGGTCCCGGGAGAGTGCTGCTTCAGTGTGGACTGCCACAAGGGGATCTGGCGCCTGCCACCTAAACATCAGGTAATCACACCGGGCATTTAGTCAGATTTGTTAAGGGGACATAGGAGGCTTTTGCAGGTATTATGTGGTGAATATTGAGACCCTAAGCAGTGCATCCACCATATATTTGTGGCCAGAAACAGGACAAGGTGATCTGAAAGAAACCTGTGCCTAAAGCATTTCAACCGCCTCAAACTCGATCCCCTGAATGTAAACAAGTAGAAGGAAATCTGTGTAATTTGTCTGGTTCAGAATAAGTGCTGATGTTGTGTCTTTGTTAGGTCTTTGTTTCTTTGCCAGAGAACAAAGATCAAGACTATGATTCAGACTGTTGTCTCATCATAAAATCAGGCATCATTTTCTCTCTTGTCTTGTGCACATTCCATTCTTATCTTTGAGGAACAAGCGCATATGACTGAATGCCACAACAAGACAATGACACAGTGTTCTTTATGAATATTTAACTGGACTGGGGGATTATGGGAGCTGGAGAGGAAATCTGCAGTAAAGGGTTAAAAATAAACCCAGAAGCTGTCTTTGTTTATGTTTATTAGATATGGTTCATAGAGTTCACACACGAGTGCTTTAAATCATGGCACCTATGCAGCCACAGAGGAGTGTGTGTGTGAAGTGTCTCCCCTGACCGACTGCCCTCAGCTGACCTTTTAGGCAGACACGACAGCGGCTCACATGAAACGACAAACACACGCCGCCGGCTCATTTCATCTGCTGTCTTATCACAGGTGACGCCGCCGCAGACGCACCATCCTCGACCTGGACAACACCCGGTCCAACCGCAGCCCGACAACGAGCTGCTGACCAGCCTGTCGGGCAACAAGCTGGCGGAGGTCAAGTCGAGCGGCTGGGAGACAGAACACGGCTACAAACACCTGCCAGGTGAGAGAGAGTTGGATTAAGATCGAGTGACAAATTATATAAGATGACAACTGATGATTCATTACTGATTAATGATCAATCGATTTCAATTAAAGGCCAAAAGTATTCGGCTCATAGTGATCCAGTGTACAAACTATCGCCATCAATTCAGTGTGGATTCAGCTCAACAGTGAATGGTGTCGTTATAAGACTGCGTTGAATCCAAAGGTGTTTCCAGTCTCCTGTCACCTTCTTGTATGCAGATGGGTTGGGAATATTAGAAACGCCTTTGAATACAATGCAGTCTTGCGTAACGGCACCTCTAACTGCGACCACAACACGTACCACTGCGTTGAATCAACACCAGTCAGACACAAAGTCAACAAATCATTATCAGCTTCACAAAGGTTCATGCCCACTTTATCAGATACACCTGTGTAGTCCAATACAATCTAGTATGACAGTAAAGCATCAATAAATGTTGAAATGTCTTTGTTTCTCTCTCTCCTTCCTCGTCTCTCCATCGCTCCCCCCCCCCTCAGTGTGGAACCACCTGAAGGAGAGATGCCAAGTCCAGACCACCGACTGGTCCCCGTGCTCCCGCAGCTGTGGGATGGGCGTGTCCTCTCGTATCACCAACAAAAATGCCAAGTGCAAGTTGGAGAGAGAGACGAGAATATGTACGGTGCGGCCGTGCCACGGTCTAACCACACCAGCCAAGGTACGCTGGAGCAATTTAGCTGAGACACACACACACACACACACACACACACACACACAGACACACAGACAGGGCATAGGTCGACCACCGAAATGTTATTGCTATGATTACTTATCGGAACGACTTATCTCTCACACTGTTAAATCTAACCCCTTCACGATAAGGCTAATCAGTGAGCGGTCATATCACTCCTTATCTCTCCTCTTCTGTATCTGCGGGGTAAACAACAATCCCTGTTCCTTTTTGCTCTGCGTCCCTCATTTCTGTGCCGTGAGGAATGAAAAGTGAGATGTTCTGGCCTTGAGTAAATATGTTATTAGTGCCAGAGCCGTCTTTATCCCGAGCTTAAGAACAGAGATTATCTTGGTGGTAGGATACTTTTCAGGAAGTCCAGTTCAGGAAGTTCCAGTTCCCACTGGATGCAGCACCGATTTACTCAGCAGTGTTTTAGTGGCGCCTTTTTAAATATAGTCCCCCCGCAACAGCATTCCTGCCAAGCAACTGTCCATAGCTCGGCCTCGTGTGTGAACTCACAGTGCAGGGAATGGTGCGTCTATATTAATCCTCCAATGTTCTACACACAGGCTCTCTCCCTCGCTCTCTCTCTTTCTCTTTCTTTCTCTGCCTTATTGAGTTTAAAGCTCCGGTGCCAAGAAACATAATAGGTGTGTTGCTATTCAGAGCGACGTTCATCCCAGTGTTCATTTTAAGTTTAATCTTCAGATGAATCACTTCCTTTGAAAAAAACCTAGAAGGAAAATAAACCAACTGCATACTAGGACGGAAAAGCCGATAGAAAGTGTGTTATTCTAATTATACACACTTAAAAACAAATGTATTCTTGTCCTCCCTTTAGCCCAATGAGTTGGACTTGGAAAGTTCTCAACAATCACCACGACTTGTTTTGGCAAATGTGCCTTTTATAGTCACTGAGGCAAACAATTGTATTGTTACTATCGTCCTCAATGTGACACTCATCTCTCTGCCTTTCTCATCCAAACCAGAAAGGGAATAAGTGTTCCCCGACCTACAAAGCTCCAGAACCTGTCCGCCTGTCCTACGGCGATTGCCAGAGCGCCCGTCTCTACCGACCCAACTACTGCGGCGTGTGTACAGATGGACGGTGCTGCTCGCCGCGCCGTACCCGCACAGTGCCCGTGACCTTTGTTTGCCCAGATGGCGAGCGCTTCCAGAGGTCGTCCATGTTCATCCAGTCATGTAAATGCAGGGACGACTGCTCACATCTCAATGAGGTAGCCCTCCCTCCACAGCACTGGATGTATGGAGACACGCACAAATTCATCGACTAGTACAGACGAGTGGGTTTGGGTTTTTTTTTTGTCGGACCTGATGGTGTCAGGTCTGGAGATGAAGACATTTCAAGACGAGGGGCCTTTTTGTTTGCTCATCTGGCTCCAAGTCGGTGAAGACCACAGGCACTAAACCTGACGCCTCGGTTCTTATTATCTATCGTATGAGGTAACCCTCATTGCAGTATGTGTGACCGGAGTGGATTGTAACATTCACTTGCCTGCTCCTGTTTGAACAAACGCGGGACCTAAATTAGAGCCCTGAGGCGCCCCTGGAAGTCCGCTACTCGGGACTGAGATTCAGGTGCGAATGTTTTCAGGCCCTCCGTCCCGGCCTGGAAGGACGAAGAGCAACAAAGCACTTTGTTCCGCACTGAAGCTTTGGAACTTGAACTTTGACGACGCATAAGGCTTTCTAATGTGAACGTCTTATTTGAAGCATTACCTTAATGTACTGTGGTGTAACTGACCCCACGTCCCACAATGCACTGACATCCAGCTAAATAAAGTGGATAGACTCTCTATTCAAAGAAACGTACATATTTGACGCATTTGTCAAAGAAGCCCAGGCTGCACTGATGGTGCTTTGCCTCCGCATGGCGACATGACAAAGAAACATTCAGATTTACATTTACATATGGTTTACATCTCCTTTTAGCTCAATTTGACGCTGAGCAGTATTCTCTGGAACTGGGGCAAACCTCCAGTGAGGACTGGACCAATGCCAACCTCTTGTTTTTTAAATGGCAGATTCATCAGATGACTTTCTTTATTCATTTATTTTGGATCTATTTTGTTTGTACATGCATTTTCTTTCTTTCTTTCTTTCTTTCTTGAATCCTTGTTTGTTTTCCTGTCCCAGATTGAGAGATGACAGTGTTGCTGTCTTGTTGGTCCATCCATGTGATAAAAGTGGCCTCTGCTCAAGTTTCATCTCAGGCTTTTCTTTTTTAAATCATGTTGTCGTTTCAAATTATGTTTCCTGGTAGTTGGAGCTCAGCAGCCAGATGGAACAGAGCGGCATGAGGCAAAGCACAAATACACATATAAATATAAATTCAGTCCAACAACAGGAAATGGTATAAAAACGTTTTATTTCTTTAACCAAAACAATAAATCCAGGGATTAATAAAGGAAACATTAAAACAAACACCCCACAGACAAAATAGAAAAAAAAAAAAGCATGTATCATTATGAACTCGCAAACGGACATGAGGAGGAGGGGGGAGGGGGAGTTAACATAAATGTGTTGGGTTCCTTTCCTTCAAGTACAGCCACAACAAGCTTGAATGGAAACACACGTCGGGCTCATCTGGACTGCTCGACTGAAAGACAAAGACGAGAGGCAGGAGGTTACAATGTGGAATTCGATTCACTCGGCAAGAACCATTTAAACACGGAGACAGAGGAAGTTTACATTTAATATATTCAAGTCGCTCACAGATACTTATGCATCGGTGTCAGCACAACAAATTATTCATGTTCCTGTACACGATTGCAAAAGCAGCCAGGTTTCTGATCACTGTTGCTTGTGCAGATATGTTAACAGCTGAGTATGAACACACACACAGACACACACACACAAGCAGTGCTGGGAATCCTGCTCTCCACTCGGAGGTGAAGGGGGGGCAGGGGAGCTCTTTCCCCACAACACTGCTCAAACCCTTAATCCTGATCACTGCTCGACAGAACAAGATCCAACTGCGAAATCACTCCACCTTAGCCAAGATTGACTTTGTTGTGGTTGTGTAAATATAGATGTATACATGTTACGACTTTGACCGGCTCTGCACACTGCTAACGATTGCATTCGCTCCTTTACCAGCAATGACAGACAAGACTGATTGGCACTTTATCCTCCAGGTGGTGAGTGTCAGACTTCTACTTGTACTATGCCGCTGTGCAAACACCCCACAATCAGAAACGGCAACTAAGATTTACGTGCCCCAGTATCCTAAACATGTTAGTGTTCCTGCTTCCTGTAATCAAAGTGTGACGTTCCATAAACAACAGCCTGGCAGGACGCTGGTGTTCATGTTTATGTGCAGCATTGCACAGTGAAGGATGGTGACAAAGAGCTTCATTTGGCAAAGTTCAGGACAGCTGCGAGAGCCAGGAGAACTTACTGTAGGAGGAGATGTCGATCTCCTCTGGCAGCTCTGCTACGTTGACCTCAAAGCGGTCTTGCACCTCATTAAGGGTCTTGGCGTCGGTCTCATCTGACACAAAGGTGACGGCCAGGCCTTTAGTGCCAAACCTGCCAGCACGAGCCACCTGAGAGGCAGAGGAGGGAGTTAGACGTCAAAACACGAGCAGGCTCCACTGCGGCTCAGACCAGAGGCCCGACACCACATTCTGGATTTAGAGACCACAGGTTTCACTTCCAACTGAATATTCTCTTCTTTCAACTTTACCCATTGCCTCCATAGAAGCTAACAACTTGATGGAATCTTGCGTTTCATTTTTCATTCTGGACTCACTCTGTGGAGGTAGGTGTCAGAATCCTCGGGCATGTCGTAGTTGAAGACGATGTTGACTCGCTCTATGTCCATGCCGCGGCCGAACAGGTTGGTGGCGACCAGGATACGTCGCTGGAAGTCTTTGAACTGTTGGTACCTGGACAGCCTGAGGGAGAGACGAGCCGCGTTATCACACACGCCCAGAGAACGTCCCCGGTCTCACAAGAGCTCAGATGACCCGATCGGCACCCACCTCTCTTCCTGTGCCATGCCCCTGTGGATGGCGATGGCGGGGAAGTTCTGCTCCACCAGCAGCTGAGACAGAGCCACACAGCGCTGCACCGACTTCACAAAGATCACCACCTAACAGGGACCACAGGAGACCAGAGGCTGAAACATCTGAAGGTGAACACAGCCTGGACATACTACTCCCTCTACTGGACGCCAGACACTACACACAATAGGTACGTGTACAAGGTGATGGCAAAGGGTGTGTGAGGAATTAAAACTATACACATTTCTCACAAGTGTAATTGCAGACAAGTTCACAGTAAAATGTTTTCAATGCTAAGACCATCATCATATACATTGCGGCCCACATGTCTGATATTAACCCAGTATCTCCAAGATGAGTGGCGTCTGTACCTGATTGAACTCCAGGACGTCCAGCAGGTCGAAGAGTTTGCGGTTCTTCTCGCTGTCCTTCAGCTTGCAGTAGTACTGCTGCAGGCCGTGGAGCGTCAGCTTGGTCTCGTCGTCGACAAACACTTCCATGGGCTACACAGCAACGCAGGGAGCAGAGGGAAAATATCACCGTCTGGATTGCATCTCACACACATCCGTACAAATACCTATAAACTGAAACAACGTGACCAGTGAGACATTCCATATAGTTTGACCGTTTCACAGCCATAAAATAAATTGAGCTGGCTTCATGTTTGACAGGGAGACGGCGACGGAGGCCCTGTGGAGTTTGTTCCTCTGGACAGCAGCAGAGCCAGGACGAGAGTGAGTCCTGACCCAACCAAAGCTGCCGTGAAGGATCACTCTGCCCCCCTGTTATGGCCACTTATGACACCGACAGCCACAAGTGGGCAAAGCAAAGAGGGGCTGGACTTGACCACTTAACTCTGACTTTACACAAACAAATAACCAAAACATCCTCATCCACATCCAATAAATCACTCACGTCCTGCATGAACTTGCGGCAAACTGGGCGGATCTCCTTGCTTAGCGTAGCGCTGAACATCATAACCTGCTTCTCGTGTGGCGTCAGCTTAAAAATGTCCTGCACGTCGCGCCTCATGTCTGCGGGGAAGGAGAGAGGACGATAAAATTATTCCATGCATGTAGCTGCGACATCACTGTTCTCTGAAAATGGTGTCGACCTCAGCGCTCCTCTGACAGCCAGGAGTCAGGTGGGAGGCCCACACACACACACACACACACACACTCACCCAGCTGCTCCAGCATCTTATCGCACTCGTCAAGCACAAAGTGTTTGACGTTCTTCAGGTTGAGGGTCTTGTTGCGGATGAGGGCCAGCGTGCGTCCTGGAGTTCCTACAACAATGTGGGGGCAGTTCTTCTTCAGGACATCTTCATCCTTCTTGATGGCCATCCCGCCGAAGAACACGGACACTTTGACGGTGGGCATGTACTTGGAGAAACGCTCGTACTCTTTGCTGATCTGGAAGGCCAGCTCTCGTGTGTGACACATCACAAGCACAGAAACCTGGAATACAGGGCAGGAGGAGGAAGAGGAGTGAGTCTAGACGTGTCAGTGTGTGGTGTGTGTGTGTCTACATTATTTTCTGTTGATAAAATGTAACATTACTATCAGTCTCATTAATAGTGACACCTAAACTAGATCCAAAATGAAACAGGGCTTAAACTTTGAATAGATTTCTCAATATTAAAAGGCTGCAACACAGAAGAGAAGAACACAGAGGAACAGGTTGCTCCTGTTTACAGGGAGGAGGCTCCAAATTACAATCAACATAAACTCACCTGGCCATCTATCGGCTCAATCTGCTGCAGGGTGGCCAATACAAACACGGCCGTCTTTCCCATACCAGACTTGGCCTGACACAGGATGTCCATGCCCAGGATAGCTTGAGGGATACACTCGTGCTGGACTGAAATTTGAAAACAAAAAAGGGCAACAATGAGCAAGCATGTGATTGTTTTATAACTGTTTGTGATCACAGTAACAGGAGGAACATGCGGCTTGGGTTTAATATGTGTTGTCTAACTGTACTCACCTTCTGAAGGATGCTCAAAGCCACAGTCCACGATGGCACGGAGCAGTTCAGGTTTAAGGAGGAAGTCTCTGAATCCGGAGCTGTGGATGGACACGTAGGACCCCTTCACCTCCTTCTTGCTTGAGGGGACGGCAGTCTCCGGGGCTCCTTGTGGCTCCTCATCCTCCTCGTAGTCCAACAGCTCATTGTCAACATCGTGCTCTGCCATCTTTAGGGAGAAAGTGCAAAACTGAGCATGAGACTACAAACAACTTTACGGTGAAACACATTTGGTTAGTTGTGTGCTCCTCCGTCTCTTGTTTATCTTTGGTACAATCCCCTATAAAGCTCACAGCCTCCAACACTCACTGCCGAATGGAGCCGTTTTCGAAATTCAAAACTTAAATATTAAAATTTCAAACGAATGTCAGATTTATAACAAAGCAAATGTGAAAAACCAGCTAAGTTTGATTTCCTTCAACAGAATGTGACATGTTAGTAATAAAATCAAAAACACCGAGTGAATCGTCTTGGTCGTGACGTCAGAGCGAAAATTGAACAGAAGGCCGCAGCCGAGACTCACAATGAATGAACGAACGAATGAAGGAAGAAGCTAACGTGAACATCCGTAGGTGGGCTTTGCAAAACGTCAATTAATGACGCCCGCTAAAGTAGCTTTGTTCCGTCAAAGTGAAGCTCGACCGGCTAACACGCCGCACGTACCCACAATGGGCTCTGCAGTCCGCCTCATTCCGCCCGGCTACCTAACAAGCTAATGCTAGTAGCTTCTATTCAACGGAATTATGTGTATTTTAACGGCAGAAACGCCGGGTACGTACTACGCTGTTGTTATTTTAATTAAAGTTATTATTGTGTTTTATTCAAACAAAGGCCAATGCTCGGTAAAACGGGCTAATTTGAAATAAAATTGTTCATGCGACTGCGACATGACGCGACGATCGGAGCCGCAGCTAATGTTGGCTATTAGCTAGCGGGATAGCTTTAAACGAAGCGACACGGAAAATCTAAAGATCAGCTACTGCGATATTTAAATCAAATACTTCTAGATAAAAATGAAATCACCTCCATTGCAATCTATTGTACAATTTCAAGAGTGCGATGTGAAAACTACAAACTGCCCATTACGTTTACCTTGTGATGTGTTTTGTCCGCCGGTGTGAATGAGCGCTTCAGCTAACACAGCGAGAACACATGTATGCTGCATTCAGGAACACCTTGTAAATAGCTCTACTTCCGACACTAAGGGGGTTCGTATCTTTTGGGTGGTGAGTGAAAATAGCACGCCTTTGGTAAGACAAAACGGACCACACAGAAAACGATTTGAAGGTAATATTTTATCCAGGACACATGTATTTTGTGCTGCAGTGGATGAAAAAGCAGACGCAACCACGAATCAGGAATAATTTACGGATGAACTACATTTTTGGGCAAAGGTAAATTTGCTTAAAGTGACGTGATGTTCTAAATTAATAACTTATTATTAACATATTAATACTTATTAATAACAAATAACGAAAACGCACGCGAAGGCATAATTCCAGGTCCAAAAGACGAAACAATAAATTGGGATACTTTTCGTGTTAGCATTTATTCAATAGCTATCTGCAATGATTACGGTGTTGGAGACAGTACCCGAATGCATCACGGTCCCAACATCCGTCCATTTTTCCGCGATTGTGATTGGTCAGAATCGGCGAAGTCGAGGGGGTCTTTGTTTGTGTTTCGTGTATGATTTCCCACCGTTATAAAATAATTACTACATTAAATTCAACTTTATTTACATAGCGAATCAAAAATCACAACGAAAGACATTTTCCCTGCAATTCTTTGATCAGTGAGCGCATATATAAATGTCATGACTGCCGGTTTGTTGTTTCATAAATGTATCGTATTAAATTATCCATATGTTGTTTGTTTTCTCTGCGTTGACTGGACAGTAAACCAAAAAGTCGGTCCCCTTATCTTGTAATTTTTACCAGCAGATGGCAGCATATCTCTCCTCATTTGCTGTGATTGCTTACTCAGCTCTGTGTCTCTGCTTAATTGGCAGCACCTGTTGTTTGTAAACAATCGACAGCTTCAGCTGTCACCCAATCTGCTTATAACTTCTTTAAAGTACAGAAACTATTCAAACGTGTTTTAGGCATTCAGGCTTCAATCTTTCAGGTGCTTGTTCAGCGTTTGCAATCACAGCGCATTTTCTTCAGCAAATGCATTTCTAGTTGTATTTGTTAAGCACCATTTTATGTATTTGTGTTCCTATTTGTATTTATCAATTTGCCTTATTTGATTTCATTTCTTTTCTCATGATCCCCAGACACAGTGGTCTCAACATGCTTTTCTTCTTTCAGTGATCTATAGTCTTACTCCTCCTTTAGCACCTTGTTTGCTGCCTTTTTTGTTAAGCCTTTTCTTGGTTTTCCAGTTTTCTTGCTGGTTCATTTGCTATAGTTTATTGCTTTTCCATCTTCTTATATCTCATCATCCATTTTAATTTGCAAATTAAAATGTTCATTTGATTTTGTGTTCTCTGATTAAACAATTTGTGTGTGTGACAGATGCTGTTTTCCAGGCTTTCCCAAGAAGGGACACATCTATGCTGAAGAGGGCAACAACGTGCCACTTCACTGCATTTTCAGGTTCTTTTCTTGCTTTTCCATCTTCTCACTGGCTTATTTTCCCTGGTTCATCACTTTTCCATCTCATATCTGCTCAGCTCCCATCATGCACCACCACCCACCACCTGAGGGTTGCATCGTTATTCCATATTCTCGGTTCTCTTTCTATTCCTTTCTTGAACGCCTAAAGAAAAAGTTAGTGCCACCAAAACTGGCACTAGTGCCTCGTCAGTGGAAAATGAAGCTGGACAAGGAGATAGTTGGGATGGGTCTGGCCACAGGAGGATCCAGCTCACCCTCCATGGAAAGGTCAGACATGTTTTCAAGATTAGTAAAAAAAATAATTTCCCTGTTGCTCAAACTGATGAGCATCTTATGTGTGTCTGTATTTGTCTTATTTTATGTCATTTCAGAGAGCCACAAAGTGAAAATGTTCAATCAACACACACAAACATACACGCACAGACCGAACAATGGGTTATAATAGATAATGGATGTATGTGTACTAGTACAGTACAGTTTTCGTACATTGACGTTATACGAATTACAAAGCATTTGTTTACAAATACTTTGTTACCCTCTGGAAGGCGATACAGATCACTGAACACGCAGACTGAAAACAGCTCTTTGTAAGGGCTATAAGTGAACTCAACAAAATCAAACATTAGACATTAGACAAGTTACTACCCCAAAAGTCAACTGCAATATTGGGACATCTTGAGCAACTACTTGCTGTTGATGTTTTAATGTATGAATGGAACTGTGTGTTGTTTATTTATCTATTTATTGTTGTTTATTTATGTTGTTTATTTATTACTGTTGTAAGATTCAGGTACAGCACAAATGCATTTCGGTGTATTCTCATGTACAATGACAATAAAAGCTATTCTACAAGAAAGCTAGTAGGTGTGTGTGTGTAGGTGTAATTTTGGCACAAATTCTGCTTGTTTTCTGTGATGCGGAAATGCAGCAAATGACCATCAATTAAAAAAATAAATGTCAAATATGTCAAACTGTTCATCCTTCACTCTCCTGCAGCTGAGATCAACTGACATTAACTCATATAAAGCCCACACCTGTACGTCCCGCCTCCCCGCAGAATAAAGCTCGACTGTGATTGGCCGGTGCCGTTGTCCTTCCAAGCGTCTCCCTCAGTTCGCGCTTGCCATTGGTCGACAGCACGTCAGTCACGTCCCTTCTCGCAACCTGATTGGCGGGCCCCACCTCTTGCCGAACAGAACACGACAGCGCCAGCCATTCTGTGTGATTTCTCTTCCAGTAGTGATTGGTGCCGCTGCCGGTGAAGAAATCCCCCGTTGAACATTAGCTGCGTTCCTGCGGCTGTCATGATTGTTTTACCGGATCTTATTGCGGGGTTTCGCCGTTAATTCCATCCCCCTATACACGCCGTCTCTGTGCGTGCAGAGAGCAGCTGTGCGGCGCTCCGGCTCCGGTCGATCGGCAGCGGCGGGGATGGCAGCGCGGTGCTCGGTCTGTCTATTTGTCCTCGGTGCTCTATGAAGATTTTAATTAGCTGATAATCTACCTGTGACATTACAGCGGACTGGTTTTATGGAATCTCGCCTCGATTATGGAAAGGGAACCCGGGTAAGTGTCAGCCTCTCTTTGTTTTTATTTGCGCTATCTGTATGCAAATGGAGCACAGGGCGCTTGTTGGGTGACTGTCATCGCGTTGACGTCTCTGCTCGGGGCCCGGAGGCTTCAGGATGCAGAGCGGAAACTGAACGAGCTTCATCAACAGCAGCAGCAGCCTCGTCCTCTGTGTGCTGCCTTCATCAGTGGGAGAATTCCTCCGTACCGGCGTGACAGCAGCGACTCGGCCCGTCCACACGCCGAGGAAACACTGTTCTGTTTAATGCAGAACCGAGCAGCAGCAGCAGCAGCAGCGCCGGCCTCATTTCACATCGTTACACAATCTAGATGTTGTTGTTGTTGTATGTTATTTTGCTCACAGATGTCTGAGCCGAGCTATGACTCGACTGATGAGCTTACTCGGGGCCTGTTCAGGCATCTCCAGCAGCAGCAGCAGCAACAGCGGCGGGATCGGCCTGACTGGAGCAATGAGCCCTCGTGTACAAACAAACCCAGTCTATAAAACCCCAGTGTGTCATTTTGATTGAAGCTACAGGGCAGTGAAGGCAGCATCAGTGTGTGTCTGGGTGGCAAAATGGCTACACAGGTGTCACCGACTGTCAATGCGTCCAGTAACCGCCAGGGAGTGATTTACTCTTGAGACAGCAGGTAAATGTCCTCAATCAGAGGGCTGAGGGACAGTCCACAGCAGTAACACGCTCCTGACCCGGTCTCAGCTGTCTGGTTCTATCTGAAGCAGAACCGAACCAAAACCTCCACCAACTGAGAGGTGCTGATCGTTGAAATCAGCTGAACCTTTGGGAGAGGCACTTAAAAGAGAGATACTGTGTGTGTGTGTGTATGTGTGTGTGTGTGTGTGTGTGTGTGAGAACGCAGTAACATAAGTGGAATACACGTAGCAACAAATATTCAACCAATCTACAGGATGCCCCAGTGAGGACCAGTGAGGCATTGTTTACATCCAGGCCAGGCTTACATCACCTTGACACCCAAGCAGGTACCTGACATCACGTTAGTGTGAAGGATACGGCCGATGAGTCACAAAGTACTCTTTTGGGGGGCATTCAAGAAATGAATTATCTCCCGCTGTTGATGCCTTAAATGCCTCCATCACAGCCGGACGTGTAGCCGCTGAGTAACCTAGGCTGCATCATGTGATACAATGAGATTATTCTGTGGCTTATCTGTGTAATCCACTCAACACGCAAACAACATCCAGCACATTTCAGTGTCAAGGAATCAAGTATCTAACACACACACACACACACACACACACACACACACACACACACACACAGAGAGAGAGAAGACTGCAGACCTTAGCTCAAAGCAGCTCACCTTTACCTCCGCCTGCGTCGCTGCCCCGGCCTCCTCACTCACTCGGGGTCAGTGTGTGTGTGTGTGTGAGAGTGGTAAGCTGATAGACAGTGTCATCGGGACAGACGGTATCGGAGTGCCTGCGTACGTGTGTGTGTGTGTTGCAGTTGTAGGAGCAGGGATATCATGTCCCTGCACAGTGTAGTGTGTCTGCCTGCTGCGGCCGGTTGTGTTTCACTCTGGTTGGTTGTAGAAGAGGGATGCTGCACTGTAGAGGTGTCGGTCATCATGACAGGAGCCTCGCGTCCACGCTGTGTTTTATTCTCACCTGTCTTCTTTAGGTGCACTTAAAATTTCCACAGCCTGGCTCTCGACTGGCAAAATGGACGCCATTCGGGCCCCCAGGGAGCAGTTGCAGATTTTGTCACACACCACCTTGGGTTTTTTGAGGAAACAGCAGTTTTGCCCGTTCTGTCCTTGTGGGCCTTTTACGCGTTTAGACTCAGAAGGAGTTGGGATTGGATTTGCCAGCTGTTGTGTTGTCGTTCTTCCTCTTTCAGGCGTTTGTCTGACGTCCACATCCTGTTAATGTTCAGCTTGGTGAGATGATCAGTCATGGAAACATTTATGCCTCTTTAATGAGTCATATTGGCAGTCGGCATCACCTGGAGTGCTGCTAATGCATACGCTCAACTTCCATTTCTATCAAACTCCGCTCTGCTCTTTCCAGACGGCCTCCACTTGAATTTGCCTTTTGTCGATGATGTCGGCGTTGATCAGAGAAAAAGATGTTTAAAGATGTTATATCATGATTTCCTGTCCTGTCGGCTTGAGCCTTTAAACGCCAGTGTCCCACAAAAGCACTGTCCCGGCTGCTCTGGCTGCTCTGGCTGCTCCGGGCAGCTCTGTCCACTGCACTTCATCTCCACTGCTGACACATGAAAACAGGGAGCAGTTTGATGAGCTGGCAGCGGCAGCGGCAGCGGCTCAGGCTCCACTACAACTGCAGCTCCTCCTCCACTCTGCT
This sequence comes from Genypterus blacodes, assembly GCF_046128005.1. Classification (NCBI taxonomy): domain Eukaryota; kingdom Metazoa; phylum Chordata; class Actinopteri; order Ophidiiformes; family Ophidiidae; genus Genypterus; species Genypterus blacodes. The sequence continues at coordinate 658,341 of NW_027467038.1, read as the reverse complement.
CCTCTGCTCATTGTTCTCGCAGGCTGCAGCTCTTTATTTATTTTTTTTGTTTGTAACCGGATCGGCCTGCAGCTTTAGCGAGAAGGTGTCTCACCTCCGCTCCCTCACAACCGCATTCAAATTGCATTACGCAGACGTTCTCTGATCCATTTTAATGCCGTAGAGGGACACACAGTCCTCCTTCATGTCCAATTTGCGATCATTTGACCCCTCAACGCTTCTTTCATTTCTATTCATTCACCTGTTTCAATAGTAATTTGATCCGAGTCTCTGCCTGCTTTGTTTCCTCCGGTAACCTGATGAACACAGAACGACAAATATCTCATAAGCATATCAACATTACGGGTCTATGGCTTTTGTGATTTCTGTACAAAACCTTTCTGTTTGTGTCTAAAAAGGCCCAAACATTTTCCAGCATAGTTTAGTTGTCGTTCTGCTTTCACATGAGTGCGAGCGAATGATTCACCAGGACGCGAGTGTGTCCGAGTATGATTGACTGGGTGGACTGCTGAGGTCACGTGATGCCTTCACAGGATGGACCTGCGGTGGGATGTTTGGAGCTCTTGTCTGGGTGTGGCAGCATCATTGGATAGATTCTCACAGCTCAAGTTGAGTTTGCCACCTTACAGTGAAATGTGTCGGGTGTTTTGTTTGTGTCTTGTCGATACCACAGTGAGAGTCAAAGGTTGTTTAACAGCCATAAAATCCATTTATCTCTATCTTATAAACTGATCAAAGTTCCAGATTATCAGAGGGTTTAATTGTTTGTCTCACTGGTCTGTGATGATCAGAGTATCAGGGCCACTGCTGGAAACAAGAGAGAGATTTTTAGCACAAGTCTAAAGGTTACAGTAAGAAGGACGGAGCGTCCGGAGGAGAAAACAGCCAAGCCTCAGCACAATCATTTAAATGTCCTAATGCATATACAAACATCTGCATTTGCTTATTAGAGAGGCCGACACTAAAGCAGAGCCTCCACATCCTTTGTTTTGACCGGCAGGCTGACAGGCAGACGACTCTCTGCCGCTCATACATCCACAATCATAACCACAAATGTTATGACTTTAATCTCTCTGAAATCTCCTTTGGCCCCCGGCCTTCATTCTCTGCTTGTCACAGTTATGAAATCCAAGAAAAAAAGGCGATTTAACGCTTAGAACCTATCAATGCATTCCCTTTGTTTTCTTCTGGCACAGCTGTTTGGTAGGCAAACAGATGTTTCTATCAGAGTGACTGATTAAACAAAAGCTCAGCTACTCACCCGTGTTTGTCACAATGCCAGTGGGAAATGTACAAATGGATGCTTTATTATCCTGATTACTGCTGTCTGTTTCCCACCAATCTTGTAGTTAGTGGATGTTTTGATCTGAGAGTATCGAGCTACAGAGAGCAGAGTGGTCTCCTGTGTACGTGATGGGACGTGGGAATACCCAGCTTCCTCTCATGTGGCCATTTAAGGGAACGGGATCATCTGGCCAGGGATGCTAACTAAATTTAGAAGAGGAAAGCATTAGTCATGTACAGTAGATTTGGTGGATGGCTGTGGGGAACTCGATGTGTCCGGGGCTGGAAAACGTTCCAGCTGTGCCTTCGCTTGGTTCTGGCTGGATGTCAGAGCGACTGAGCTCACGTCCTCGGAAACATCTGCTGCCAGAGTCCACATCTCTGGGAGAAACCAGAGAGGAGAGCTGTAATTGTAGTGGAGACGATGGCTGAGTTTGAGGGACGATTACAATCTTTAACTTTAAGATTCTGTACATGTACAAGACCCAGAATCCTTCATGCTATTTGAATCCACCCCATCTGTGCTGCATCGCCCCCTGCTGTGTCGCAAAAACAAAGCCAGATAACTCTTAACTGTAACCCAGCGGCGTTAGAAGAGTCCGATCCTCACAAGGGGATCCATTGAGCAGTGAGACCGCCGCTGTAACGGTCACATGGGCGGCGTGGACAGAGAGACGGCCCACGTGTCCCAGACCAAACGTTTGATCCTGAGGAAGACGTGGAGGTGGATTAACAACGGGTTTGCCCCCAACGTCAGTGACTGGAGGGCACCCGAGGGTGTGATGCAGATGGAGGGGGGAAGGGGGCGTGTCCGTCCGTCGGTGCCCCAGGCCAGCTTAGTGTTTACGTCCCCGAACGCAGAGCGGGGCGGCGGAGAGCGTCCTCAGGGGCGGAGATCAAAGGCGTTCTGAATGACATGTGTTCAAACCTTGGAGGGATGGAGATGCAGGGGGGGGCGAAGGCTGTGTGTGTGTATTCATGTAGGATGAGTGAAAGTGGTGTGTGTGTGTGTGTGTGTTTCCATGTTTGTGTGGTGAGGATACAATAGCTCCTTCTGTTTCTGTAGACAGGGAGATGAAGCGTTCAGGCGTGGCTTTAACACAATGCTATAATTGTGCATAGTGACAGCGGTGAAGGAGACACCGAAACACAAACACACACACACCCAAACACTCACACACACACACACATACTTGTCAGGCAGCAGGACTCCTATACACAAGTGACACACCGACTGTGCTGACACACACTGATAAACATAGAGACACTAAACGGTAACAGCATAACAGCACGCAGGGAGCAAACACACACACACACACACCTGGAGAGAGAGAGTGCAACATATGCAAGTGTTCTAGAATGAAGACCCTCTCTCCCTCTCTCTCTCCCAAGTGCATGCTGACATTCGGGCTGCTGCCAGAGCAACAGCCCAGCTCACAAACTCCTGCTTGTTTTGCTTTGTCAGAGACCTTCACACTGTCCTTCCAATAACCGGTGTGTGTGTGTGTGTGTGTGTGTGTGTGTGTGTGTGTGTGTGTGTGTGTGTGTGTGTGTGTGTGTGTGTGTGTGTGTGTGTGTGTGTGTGACAGAGAGAAAGAGGGGGCGGGGGGGGAATCTCTCTCACTGTGCTGTTGTCCTGTGTGACTCACAGCTTCCACATTGTGGGGCTGTGACTTCAGTGACACAGCTGAAAAGCTCCAGCTCGTCACTTCAGAGCTCTTTTTTCTTCTCCATGCGTTTCATTATCCAGGCCCTCTGGTTGACCTAATGACCTTATGAGTGAGTACAGACTCTGTGCAGGCCCACTGTAGTGTTTGGGGTGCTGAGCAGGGAGGCTGCATGGTGCTGAACACTCTGGAGAAACGACCTCAGTCCCTCTTCTGGGAACGAGGCGAATATATAAGAAACGCCCTGTCTGACGATTTCAAGAGAAGACGGAGGAGAGTTTAACAGCTTCATCGACCGCCACCGTCCCGGTGGATTCGTCGGCGGATTGCTGGCGAAGCTGGACCAGATGAAGTCCTCTGTGCGGGCGTCTGGTGCTGCACCGTGACCGCGTTTCTGATCGGATCTTTCCACACACTGTGATTGGTCTGCTTGTCTTGTTAATGGGTCTTTTGATTGGCCCGGGTGTTGTGCATGAATGCGGCCCTTGTCCCGCCGCCATGCAGTGTCTCCTCTGTGTGGACGCTCCTCCGCCCCTCTGGATTCACGCTGTGAATCATGCAGCATTGTGAAGTCGCTCCCCTCCTCCTCTGACGCACAAGAACAAGAAGATACCAGAGAAGTTAGTTTGACATTCATCTGGTTATTGGTGAATTATTATTTACTGTGTGTGTGTGTGTGTGTGTGTGTGTGTGTGTGTGTGTGTGTGTGTGTGTGTGTGTGTGTGTGTGTGTGTGTGTGTGTGTGTGTGTGTGTGTGTGTGTGTGTGTGTGTGTGTGTGTGTGTGTGTGTGTGTGCGCGCGTGCGTGCTTCACAGTGAAAGAGAGCGGCCATTCATAATGCAGAGGGGTTTGGCTCTACATCCCCATTACAGAGCTGCAGGCAGCTTCCAAACCAAAACTCGCCATCATTGAACCTGGATCTGAATCTGGATCACTCTGATCCGGATCACTCTGATCTGGATCACTCTGATCTGGATCCTGTGGTCAGATATTTATCCAGGCGTAGCCGCGAGCCTCGTAGGGCTACGAATACGCAACAGCCACCATCATCTGGTTGAGATGGTGCTGACTCAGTAAACGAGAAGGTCAAGAGGTCAGATGGTAAAGGTCAGATGTAGACAGACCTTCAGGTTAATGTACATCTGAAGTGTTTGGCCTGCGGCGAAGGAAAGCACACACTCTAACATCGGCTAGTTAAATGTTGCACTTGGTCGAGCCTTTGATGGAACACGCATGCACACACACACACACACACACACACACACACACACACACACACACACACACACACACACACACACACACTCATACAGTAGGTGCGTCCTTTGTACACCCTTCACAGTCAGTGACGGCTCACACACTGACTGAACATGCATGCCCTTTATGCGTCATGGTGTCCAGACAGCGAGCTGACATCAGGTCTGAAATCCTGCCTGTGTTTGTGAGGGGGAACAATTAAAAGCTCCTCTAACGCCTCCGCTCCCATCCAGGGCCTTCAGCTCTGCGTGAGCCCGGTCACACACAGCCTCACCGGCCTTAACACACTCCATCAATCACACCATGAGTTACCTTTCAATGTTCTCCAGCCGCTTTCAGTCATTTTAGATCACTGTCTGGAAACATACATACGAATAGATGTGATTAGGCTTCAAACCTTTGATGTAAGATGCAGATTGAATGATAATGATGTCAGATCATGTGTGTACATGATGTGTGTGTGTGTGTGTGTGGTTTCAGCCCTTATAATGGCTTGTTAAATTGTCTTGTTAACATCATTTGCCAAGCATTGTTTCATCAAAAGGCATCGATGGCCAACAGTTTTATTGTACCAAGATGGTTGTGAGTGAGTCAGGATGACGTCGTCACACTGAGGGGCCGCGCCCTCATAGCTGCAGCCTGAGCCGGAGCTGTTACTGTGAGTTTGGCGCTAGAGAAGTTCTGCTGCTCCATCGGTGTGAACTCTAACAACTCCCACTGTTTTAAATATTAAATCCACAGATAATCAACATAAAGCATCTTTCAGTCTTACTAAGTTGAAGTACTTTACCCGTTTGCTTAATAAAAGTGCTGTTTTGTTTTATCCTCTTACCTTCTTTGTTTTGTGGTTTTTAATTATGACATTTTGTGCAGGAAAAATACCAAACAGTGTCCTTTTAGTCTGAAGGTGGCCTGGAACATCCTGATAATAAACAGCTGAATGAGAAACAGGTCAAGGTTCGGCCAAAGACAACAGAATTATGGGCTCCTGTGGTGTGTTTAGGTGTCATTTCTAGTCGTTCTCTCAGCCGTCCCACCCAGGCACCACATTTACATCACTGTAACCAGGTAGATTAGCTCTTTCTTTGGGGTCGTTTGCTTGATTGATTTTGAATGAAACAGATAAACGAGGGAAGCAAAGACGCTGTGGTTTTAAATTTGAAACCAGTGGGAAGGATGATTGTCACTCATCAGCAGATCAAGCAGAATCTCATCTGTGATCGGTCGCTTTGACTGAACTTTCTCCACAATCCCGACAGGTTTTGAGATCGCTGATTCTATTGGCTTCGACGCCAGCCAGGCAGCCAATCGGGTGACAGCCAGGAGGAGGATATCAACGGCGACACTGGGAGAACTTCTGACCTTGGCCACCCGCGCTCCTTCACCCATCCTGCTCCTACGTCGCCGCCATGTCTATAGCCAGCTGCAGCCCGGAGAGGGAGTGTTCCAGTGGGGCCCCCCCGCAGCTGGAGTGCCCGTCCTCCCCGTCCGGCCTGGACCCGGACCCCCTCTCGACGGGCAGCCCGGTGCTCAGCCCGGACTCCTCCTCCCACGATGCGGCGCTGTCGGCACCGGCAGCTTCGCCCGCCGACTCTGAGAACCTGAGCCCGGACGAGCTGGAGCTGCTGGCCAAACTGGAGGAGCAGAACAGGTGAGACCCAAAGACCAGAGTGTGAGCAAAGTGTGACAGTGTGATTCATGCACAATGGCCTCCGATATAGGCAAGTGTGTGTGTGTCCAGTATCAGAAGTCATCAAATATCTGGGAGGTTCCATGCTGTTGTCACGGTGATCCCTGGTAAAATGATGTAAGGAGTTCTGTGTGTTTGACCGTAAACCAGTGTGATGTTGACCCAGAACCACAAATCTGCATGACCTATATTTGTGTGTGTGTGTGTGTGTGTGTGTGTGTGTGTCTAGGTTAGTGTCTTACAAAACCAAGAGAGCTGTTTTATAACTCCACTCTTGTGACTGGGCTCCTTGTCCGTACTCGTCTTTAATAAGAGGATTTCTCGCTCAGATGTTAGAAATCATCCAACTGGTGATTAGATTCTTTGATCAGATGTTTGGTATCCAGGCGTTGTGATGTTGCTGCCCAGCGAATCTCCAGATTTGATGATTTTTCCGATAAGTTGCTGCTGTATTCAGAGAGTAAAGTCTTCATCCTCGAGTCTCTAATCGCCCCATCAAAAGCCATTAGCACATTGAACACACACACGCGTGGTTTCCACCGACCCGGGAGCGTTGTCATCATGTGATCTGCTCAGCACAGCAGCTCCACTGTCTCTCCATCAGAGGACGCAGACAGCAGACACGGTTCTATGTGGGTTTGTATCTCTCTGTTATGTCGTCGGTCTGTATTTCAAACCTATAAAAGAAGAACCAATAGATTCTTTTATTAGAAAATAGCAGCCGGTCCATTAAAGAAACGATGAAAAGCAGAAGTGTAGAGACGTTTTGCTGAAAGTGTCTGAACACTTTAAGTTAGTAGAGTCCAGCGAAGTAAAACCACGGGGTCAAAGTGGGCGTGACCCCGATGCATTCAGGGTAAACGGCCGCCTCATTAATCACAAAATGCTCCCTGCTGCCCCTGTGCCTGCAGGCAACACAGGGATTAAAAATGGCTCTTGAGTCATGATTATTTTCCTCACTCAGCTTGACTTCCAGCAGAGTAATCCTCCTAACTAAAGCAGCTGTTTGATCTATTAGTCATAAACCCATTTTTGCTTGAAAGGCGGAGGGTTAATTGAACCTCTGGCCTTGTTTAAGACTCAGAGACCAAGCAGGCAGACGGGCTGTGTTGATGTCACTCTATAAACAGGAAACGTACAGAAGCCAGTCCAGTCTATGAATGTGGATCTGGATATCTGACCCACTCAGCGCAGCCACAACAGAACCAATGATCCTCCTGCGCCCACTACAGCGATCCGGCTTCTCACAATATGGCTGTTTGTAAACGACACCGTGAGAGAAACAAGCTGCAGTGTTTTATGTGACACGGTACAATGACGTGCCAATTTGGGAATAATAAGAAAAAACTACAGACACGGATACACACTTTTTTAAAAACATTCGTTTTAAACGTGTTCGACCTCTATTCCTGCGTTTTCCCACGTGTACCTGAAGGCAGCACTATATTGAGTTAGCGGGTCAAAGTAGGTTAGACGCTCGGCACATGAAAGGCAGAATGGAAAATTGGTACACACACACACACACACACACACACACACACACACACACACACACACACACACCTGTTTGGAGCCCACCAGCCAGTCTACTGCAGAATCCAACACCACACGACATTTCTATGATCCTTTCCTGTAGTCAGGAGTCTCTCTCTGTCGGCCCCTGGGTAGTCTTTACCTAAAAGGAGTCCAGATGGGCATTTTGAATCCATTTAAAATCTTCACTGTCATCCTTGTAGGAACCACAAAAAATAACTTTTATAAGACTCACAGGTCATTTTAGTTCCTGTACTTAAAGGCCTTAAGCTCTGGATGTTTCTGTTGCCTCAGCAAGGCTGTGCTCAGATTCACAATGCTGACGGTTCAAACCTCCTCATGGCTTCTTACCGCCTCCCTAAACTCCACAGTGTCCAATTAAGACGCAACTTAACGTCTTGTATTCACTTATTTTTTGAGAAATCATCACTTCTGCCGTTTCTACACCCAGGTTGCTAGAGGCCGATTCAAAGTCCATGCGGTCGATGAGCGGCTCGAGGCGCAACAGTGGCTCCTCCCTGGTGTCCAGCTCCTCTGCCTCCTCAAACCTGTCTCACCTGGAGGAGGACACCTGGATCCTCTGGGGACGCATCGTCAACGAGTGGGAAGAGTGGAGACGCAAGAAGGACAAACTGCTGAAGGTAAGGAAGGGGAGACGGGTAGGATTAGCAACATTGATTATCCGTAAACTGAAACTGTTCATACGGACCATCAGGCCCGCCATATTGGTTCTGTTCTATCTGATATGAGGGTTCACATATGGACAAAGGAGCGCAGATCTGTTTTCTGCCTTCACTGCTGTTTTGAGACCATTGGAGAGAAGAAGCCTCAACGTCTCATTTCCCATTGTGTGTTACGTTGCGTTGCTCTCCAGCACAAACAGAGAGAGGGCAGTGTAACCCCATGACTCATCACTGTCCCTTTCTACGCTCGGCCTGCTCGGCGCCTACATTCACACGCAGGTCGTCTCGCTCCTTTTTGTTGGCGTACAAGTCTCAGCCTCTGTGTGGCGGGATGACGACAACGACGGCGATGATGCCGATATATCACCGCTGATAAATCGGTTTAAATGCGATTACACAGATGCTTGTTGTACAGGACACACACACACACACACACACCCACACACACAGTCTCCTCTCTTCATTTCTGCCCTTTCCTGGAGAGAGAGAGAGAGAGAGGGAGAGAGAGAGGGAGGGCGAAGATGGATGAGGGACAGCAGAGCGCAGTGAACCAGTGGGGGAAACGGGAGTGAACCACGCAAGAAGTGCCTGTGAACTCCTGCCGGCACAAAATGGTCGACGTAGTTAAGAAGAGAAGCGCCGCAATAAACGATGCGTGGCAGGGCTTCGGCTGCTGAGCGATACTCTCCAGTCGCCCATATAAATATATCAAAATAATTGTGTGATGTCTTCCTGTAATTGATTGTTCTGCTCTTGAGGAGACGTTAAACGTGCGTCCCTCACTACATAAAGAGGCTCCGTGTTAATAAGCCGACACATTCAATCCCTCTCCGCCTGCCTTCTGTGTCCATCCCCCAGGAGTTGATCAGAAAGGGAATCCCTCATCATTTCCGCGCCATCGTGTGGCAGCTGCTGGGCAACGCCACCGACATGCCGGTGAAGAACCAGTACTCTGAGCTGCTGAAGATGTCCTCGCCCTGTGAGAAGCTCATCCGCCGCGACATCGCCCGCACCTACCCCGAGCACGAGTTCTTCAAAGGCCAGGACAGCCTGGGCCAGGAGGTGCTCTTCAACGTGATGAAGGTGAGACCGCCGCCAGCAGATCTCAGGGCCCCGGCAAAGGCCAAGGTTTGAGTCTCAGTTGTGGTAAACGGTGAGACAGACTGTATGAATGAAGGAACGACCATTTTGAAACATTTCTTGTGATTAATATGTTGATTTACTGTATTTAACGTCTTCATTTTGTACTTAATGTGCACATCTCTCCCTCTGGTGACTGATGGATGATGTCGCTCACAGTCTGAACATCATTCTAAGTGCATAGATGTCATATGGATGCAGGTTCAGGCATCATCACATCATTTCTGTCTATTTTCCAGGCGTATTCTCTTGTGGATCGAGAGGTGGGCTACTGCCAAGGCAGCGCGTTCATCGTTGGCCTGCTGCTCATGCAGGTAACGATCAAATACTTCTAGAAAATGATTCATAATGAGGATATTTAGCTTCCACAAGGAATTGCAGGTGCGATTGTAATCGGTCCCTCCTGGATTTCCTACAACTCAGGCAATTAAAGTGAAATATGGGAGGCGTCTCATAACAGTTCAACATAGGCCTCTTTTTATTTTTTTATTTTATCATGACTAATGAGGACTCACAAGCCCGACCTCCTCTCTCTCTCCTCTCCTCTCTCCCCTCTCCCTCCTGCAGATGCCTGAGGAGGAGGCGTTCTGTGTCTTTGTCCGTCTGATGCAGGAGTACCGCCTGAGGGAGCTGTTCAAGCCCAGCATGGCCGAGCTGGGCCTTTGCATCTACCAGTTTGAGTATCTCCTCCAGGTAAACAGGGATGCCTGGCAGAAAACGAGGCCTGCTGTGTTAGATCTGTCCACAAGGGGGCAGCAAAGTACTCACCTTCTTTCTCTCCACCGTGTCCCCTTGAGCACATGTTGTGTATTTTGTCTTGTTCTCAGGAGCAACTTCCAGAGTTGAACGTCCATTTCCGCTCCCAGAGTTTCCACACCTCCATGTACGCCTCCTCCTGGTTCCTCACCCTCTTCCTCACCTTCCTCCCGCTGCCTGTCGCCACACGCATCTTTGATATTTTCATGTATGAGGTAGGAGAGACGTCAGATTTCAATATTTGTCTAAACTTAAACTTATTGGGCTTCGACAGCTTTTGTTTTGTTGGTATTTCTGTGATGTTTGATGTGTAGTTGTGTAGTTGTGTGTAGTAACATGTAGTTGATTTGAACACGTATGATCGCTGTAGGGCCTAGAGATCATCTTCCGTGTGGGCCTCGCCATCCTGCAGTACAACCAGACTGACCTCATCCAGTTGGACATGGAGGGCATGTCTCAGGTAATCTTCATCATCAGCTCATCACGTCCAGCTGTCTTCTCTGCTGATGGCCGTTTTACCAACAACAAACTGAGTGGATGTGTGTGTTTCCCTGTTTCCCTTTTGGTCCTCCAGCATTTCCAGAAGGTGATTCCTCACCAGTTTGACTGCTGCCCAGACAAACTGATCCTCAGGGCCTACCAGGTCAAATACAACCCCAAGAGGATGAAGAAGTAAGTCGCTCTTCACTCAAGTAAACACCATCAGATACTATGAGTGTTATGGAATCTGTATAATACTTCAGGTGTGTATGTGCACGATCCTCATGAAGCAGGCAGGGTTTTTTTTGTCGGGCTTGGGCTTGGATTTGAGACGTTTCCTCTAATTTCCGTGGAGGTTCTGCGTCTTTTTAAGCCTCATAGTAAATAATGAAAGTCTGTGATTTAAGTACTTTTACTTTCATTATACGCTCGACATCTGCATGACTGTGATGCTGATGTCACTGTGCGTCGTCCTGTTCTGTGTTCTCTCCATCAGACTTGAGAAAGAATACACCACCATCAAGAACAAAGAAATGGAAGAGCAAATTGAGATCAAGGTGTGTGTGGTAGTGTCCTGCAATGTGTGTATTATGATTGGATATAATGAATTAACCCGATTAAATGATTCCCTCTGTCGTCTCTGTGAATGTTCAGAGGTTACGCACGGAGAACCGGCTGCTGAAGCAGAGGATTGAGACGCTGGAGAAGGTGTGTGTATGTGTGTGTGTCAGGTTTATGCAGCATCCTTGTGATCAAACAAACACTGCCAGACTGCTGACAAGAAGCCTCCTTAGGTTTTGATCAAACCCTCTATAAGGAGATAAATCTCTGGAATTTAAATTCATGAGCCATCGAGCGCTGTTTCCTGCGTTCCTGTGTGTGTGTGTGTGTGTGTGTGTGTGTGTGTGTGTGTGTAAATGACTGGTCTTATTTGCAATGGACACTTGGGTATTGATACTTTCTGCTGTTTCTCTTCCTCTGTGACGACCTTGAAATTGACTTAACCTGCTTTCTCTCTCACTGCTGCCTCCGCTTTCTCTCTCCATTGAAACGTCTCTTTGACATTTGTTGTTTACTCAATCTATGGATTTCCTCTTGGGCTTATCCTCCTCTGTCTTTTACTCTTTTTCCACCTTCCTCTTCCTCTCCTTCACGGCATTATAGGAGAGTGCTGCTCTGGCAGACAGGCTGATACAGGTAGAGTACTTTCCCTCCCTGTTCTCCTCTCACTCTTGGCTCCTCCTCTTTACGTTCTCCCGTACTGCTTCTGTCCCTCCTCTCCACAGCAGCTGTCCAAAGTGTGTGTGCTATCCGTTGCGTGATCACTGACTGCATGTATTTACACCGCAAGACCTAAAATGAGGTTGTACGTGCCCTGCATGTGGCATGGAAAAGTCCAGGTGTTCCCCAAGGCACTATTCTAGGCCCATAATAGTACTAATAATAGTAAGGATTCTGTTTTTTATGTATATGGAATAAAGCATTTGCATAAAATAAATGCGTTAGGTACACATTCAGTTTGCAAAGTTCTATAACGCCTAAATCCCCTTACTGCATCAAAACTCACGCCAAACTTAAAGCCTAATCAGTAACGACTCAAGCTAAGAATGACCCATGCTACTTTACTATTAGACCTGGTTGTCAGGCCCCCCCCCCCCCTCAGCTGACTTTGACCCCTGTCCCTGCCTGGTGCTGTAGGGTCAGGTGACGCGGGCACAGGAAGCGGAGGAGAACTACGTGATCAAGCGGGAGCTGGCGGTGGTGAGGCAGCAATGCAACACGGCCAACGAGAACCTGGAGAAGGCGCAGGACACCATCAGAGAGCTGCAGCAGCAGAGGGTAAATGTGGCGCTCCCCCATGTTCAGCTTAAATGTGTAGTTTGGTGAGCGAGGGAGGCGTCTGATGAGGGTTCGCTCACAAGGCGACGCAGGCATCACGTTTATGCTAAAGGATAATGTTGTGGTGTTTAAAGGTAGCAGGCAGGCAGGCTGGTCGTTCCATTTCTCTGATAAATGTTTTGTAGGTCAGCAGCACCTGAACATCAGCAGCTACTCACGCTCGCGGTGAAGCTGTTGTCACGGTGAAATGATGCACAGAGCATGAGAGGGCGCTGGTGAAAGGGGGGAGGGGATGGGTGGCTGGCAAAACCCTCAAATTTTGCCTAATTCCTCACTGTAGCGAAACCTTAATTGCACATCTGCCTGAGAAAGATTGTGATTCATCTTTATTGAAAGTAATGAAAGACAGAATAAGTAGCCTGTGGCAGAGTTGAGACCTCAGGATATTGGCAGAAATGTGTGAAACTGTTTTTGCTCGCACGTTACCCACACGACAACTGGCACAGACGGCGGGATTTCCCTGAACGCAGCAAAAGTTGTTAAAAGGGCCTTTTGTAAAGGGTTTCATCAGGGTTACATTCCCTTTAGAATGAAGATAATGTTACAGCATAGAAGATCATATAGAAACTAAATGTAGAGTGTTTCCGTCCATAGTCTGCTGACTCAGTTATGGATCACACTGAGGGGAAACATTGCCATGTAGTAAGAAAATAAAAGCCTTTTCATTTCAAAAACAGCGTCTGAAACCATGAGGTCATTGATTTTACTCTATTAAATGTGTTTTTTAGACTTAGCAACTTAATACTTCGGTCCAGGAGAGAGAGAGAAGGTGAGAGAGAGAGAGAGAGAGAGAGAGAGAGAGAGAGAGAGAGCTTTGAATGCACACGTATGCCACAGCAGGTCCCACTCAGTACTTTCCCTCGGGGGTAATAAACTTTAATTTTATCTAATCTTTATCTTACTCCCACCTCACAACGAGACGTGTGGCGACGTAAACACCAACACACTTCAC